>NC_069361.1:80651969-80955000 GCF_021730395.1 Mercenaria mercenaria | reverse complement strand
AGAGTCATCATTGCACTCTTGTTGAAATATTTTGGAAAACAGTCTAAATGTTCTGAATAGAATGTTGATGCAAATTGATACAATAGGGTTATTGTAACAGTAGCTCGATCTGGGATGCTGTATTCGGCTCGAGTGGATTTTTGCCAGATCGGATCTCAAGAGGCGCGCAAGCGCCGAGTGTGATCGGACCTTGCACAATCCACGAGCGTTAGTTACACTCTAACTTGAGGTTATATCTGATCAGAATATTTTCTTGGTAAATTGTTCACATGTTTCCGATGACGTCATAAGAGTCACAAATTTTGTCCTTAGTTCGAATTATAGAATAAAGTAAGCAGCCCAGATGAAACATGGACAAAATGTTTTTCTTTCGTTAATAGAATCTCAGAGTTTCGAAACAATGTCAACTGGAATGTAAACTATTTCATGATCAGCTAGTTCAAAGTAACAGAAATCCAAAATTAACACATTTAAGGACACATGTTTTATCCGATTTATGTGTGAAACTCGTATGAATGCTTATACTTGAAAATTAGGTAAAGTATCTAAAACTGAGTTAGTTTTGTCAAAAAGAAGCTCACAAAGTTAAATCATAAAAAAAGAACTTGGGATACCACATTGTGTACCTGATCCATACTGGTAAGAATACTGGCACTTTGAATTCTATGTCGACTTAGAGGTCAGCTGGGATCAAAATCCAGGTTACCACAAAAACAGTTTGAACAATCTTGAGGACATCTTTTCTCCTCAATATATCCGAAACATTGAAGGAATGATTGTATTTATGGAATCTAGATCAAGTTTACATGGCGAAGCACCTGGGATTTTGTTTTGGATTTTACTCAGCCAGACCAGAGATACTTGATTTTGTCAATATATGCTTTACGGGCCTAATACATTGTGTCGCATGTATCTCAAAAATATTTGAACTAGAGTCACTAAACTTTATACATTGTAGGATTATTATTCAGCATGTGAAGCTGTACACAAGTGGTTTCGTTTGGGTTCTTTCTCAGTCATACTTGATGTAGTTAAAAATATGCATATAGGACATAAAGTTTGTGTTGCTTGTATCTCAAAAGATATTTGATTTTGTTTGTTTTGGGTTTAACGCCATTTTCCAACAGTATTTCAGTCATGTAACGGCGGGAAAAGATATTTGACCTAGACAAAAAAACATTAGAGTATATATATATATATATATATATATATATATATATATATATATATATATTATATTTGATGTTGTGTACCTGGTGTCCTGTTTTGGATTTTACTCAGTCAGACCTAATTTATGATTCTTGACTTGATGAAAAATATACACATACATTTATAAGTGCTTAAAAAGTCAGGAAACATTGTAGGAATACTATTTAACATGTGAATTTGTGCACCTGTTGTATTTTTTCTTGGAATTTCATTCTGCAGGATACCAGAGTTGTGGCCACTGACTTGGTCAAATTACTAGTATGCATTCAGTGCAAAAAAAAGAGAAAAAAACTTTGCCCCATATATTTTTTAAAAACAAATATTTGACCTGGAAACATGAAACCCTATAGGAATCTTTTTAGCACGTGAAGCTGCGCTCCTGGGATTAAACCATCTTACCCCATACCCCACCCTCCAAAATAATTCTCTGTCAGTTTCCTTTATCTTGGGTTTCTAGTCAGGTTTTATGGTAGTCATACCCTCCTCCTTCCCCCATCCCGCTTAGGAAACTCCAAATCCAAAGTAATATAAAATTTACTTAGTCTTGCATTGTAAACAAGTAACATATGACCTTAAAAGTGAGTGGAAGTGGTGGCAACTGTGTCCTATAGACACAAATTTAGTTGTGTGATTTTTTTCTTTACATTTCGACATTTTATGAGAATCATGAAACGTGGTCGTATCGGAGCGCATAATATATACTATATATGCTTTCGAAAACTCGTTATATGCGATATGTATTAACCAGTGAAATATTAGATGTGAAATACGCTGGATTAATTAGAAGCTCATTGAAAGCAATGCCTGTTAACGATATTCCCGATATAGCTGCACTGATAATCAAATGTCGTTAGCGATACCTGCAATTCATCTGACTGTAAAATGTGGCGATTTTGATCAATGACACTGTATTTGAAAAATAATGGCAAACTTTATCTATGTGGTATTGATAATCGTGGATCTTACATGTGGGGGTAAGTACATTAAATTACTATAAATTCTACAGTTAAAAAAATCCAAGACAAATTACTGTAGCATAATCTACGTTAAGAACGATTATGGTAAGATTTCTAAAACTTTTAGAAATTTCATAAGAATTGATAAAATGTACTTTAAATTAACAAATCTGAAACGAAAAATATAGTGTATTCAGTATTGCAAAGAGTTTGAACAAAGGTTTGGAACAACATTATCCAAAATTATTAGTTCGATTGAGGAACTTGTCATGAACGACTAGATTGTGCTTTTAAAATATTTTCATATATCAACATACTTTGCCGGTCTTTGTGAAATACATGTACATTTAATCTGACATTTTCTTCTCGTTATGTGTTGAAGTTTCTTGTTCACGAACAGAGTGTTTTAAAACACCTACGAAAATCAACGGTACTTTTACTAAATTGTATGTAATGACCTTTTCATTTTTATCGTGGGAAAAATTAAATAAGATAATCATATCGCATTGGTCAGTGTTTTAGATACAAATAACACAATTTAGTATTGAATTAAAGTTTATGTATCAAACTTTTGCAATGGCATATTTGATTTTTATTTACAATGTGCTATGACTTTCGATTTGGACATGATGAAGATGAAGTGTGAGAGTTTACGCGCAGTAAACCAGTGGTTTTTAGCCACTGACAGTTTCCATTCATTAATGTTGATACTGCAATGACCATATAGCATATCTATTAATTTCATGTCAGAAAACTCGAATTTATATCTCAATTTTGGCCGATACCAGAAACTTACATACCCATATGATTCAGTCATTTCACAGAACTCTAAAGAACACTCATATAACTACATCTCATGGGACTAGTTTTGTTGTTTTCAAAACATATTCCAAACGATGCATTGTGAGTCTGGTCCACTTTCTGATCATACCATTAATGGCAATCCCTCGAGTATATATATGATGCGACACGATATTGTAAATTTAAGTAAAGTTGTTATCATGAGATCGATTTTGCCGCCGGGATGTCGTTAATGTTAATGGAATGTTCACATGAATCTGAAGTGCATTGTAAATAATCAACGTTACGTAAAATTCGTGATCTAATATTTTTTTTTTAGTGTTAAACATCTTTTTTCCGATATTTGTCATTAAACATATTTTTTTTTTATTTTCATATATTAATGATATTGATAGTATTAAATAACAATCCATGTACACTTAAATGCATTACAACACACAAGAACTTTAGATTAGGCGGAAGTAATTTTACCAGGAGTACTTATTACTGTTTTAAACATAAGAACGAACTATAATTAAAGGTCATAATACATACATGTTAACATATATTGGAATCTAAAATCCATGCGTAAGTCCACGAAGTTTCAATTCTTGGGATAAAATATCATAAAAATCTATCTATTTATTGATCTGAACTTTTTAGAATTATCTCATTTCACCTGCACATTGTGATCAATAATGCAACTTTTTTCTTTTCTTTTTTTTGGAATATTTTAGCTACTGCACTAAATACAACACACGAAGCTTTGGAATATGTATTCCGTTTAAACCCGAAGACGTGTAAAGCAGGAACAAAAGAAAAGTTGCATTTACAGTTTGATGTAACAGTATGGAACCACTATACAGATCCGGCCATTAGGTATGCTATTCCTTCTTATTGCTCTAGCATGACAATTTCCATTTCAACAATGTAACGGTCTTGAACAACATTAACCTGTATATATTTCTCCAAGCCGACGAGATGCCAATAATGCCTAAGTTACTGCGCACAATACGTGTAACAATTTGCTCTTTGCTGAATTGTTTAACCAGGTGAACTTCGTTTTGCAGGACTGCCAATTTTCTTTCAAATATCATCGGAATGAACAATGGGACACTTAATTCTTTGACAGATGAAATGTTGTTTCTTCTGGGTAGAAACAACGTTCATGGAAACTCGGTGATATTTGGCTCTGGTGTTGCCCTAGAAAAGGGCGTCTACAGGTTTGAAAATTTTGTTTCTCAATTGCCTTTGCACCGCTATCAATTGCCTTTACACCGCTATCAATTGCCTTAAATTGCCTTTGGCACCGCTATCAATTGCCTTTGCACCGCTATCAATTGCCTTTGCATCGCTATCAATTTCACCGCTATGGGTCCGGAGTCCTGCATGTAGTGTAGAATTCTTGTATTTATAGAAGGTTGTTTACATAGAATCGGTGATTGTACAAACATACCCGACTATTCCTGAAATTCTCGGAAGGGCATCTGGGGTATCCAGTCACGATCAAAAGCTGGAAAGTTACTGTATGACCCAAAACTGTATCGGTGTTACTTTTTACTTTTAACCAAACAAAACGTTTTATGGTTATTACAACAGACAAAGTAATTTATTTAGATTCCTTTTAGGTTTTTTTATCAATCATTCTAAACAAACTCAGTTAGTAGATAGCTGAAATAATTGTAAATGTGATCAATTTTGTACTATTTAATTTAGAAAGTTCATGCCATGAAAGCTTCACTTCCTTTTAACAGTAAATATGACAAGTTTTGTCCATACGCACACAAGAAAAATGGAACTGTCCAGTCACATGATATAGCAGTGAACTATGACTACCTTGACACCTACACGATATGGTACACTGACGTCAAAGAAAAAACGTGGGAAGATGTGGACGTTGTCACCGACGTCGTAATAAACAGGTGCTTTATATGCATAATGGATGAATTTATTCTTTCTTTTAAAATATAATGTAACAAGTCTTACATAGTTTGCTAATATTAACATCATGATATAATAAAATCTATCAGAAGGTGGGGAGCATATATGCAGAAAGGGAAAATAACAGAAGGACTCTGCTTGATCGAGTCTATTCATTAGTTAATGAAATGTGCAAAACCCATTACGCTCCCTGGCACCGCCTGAAAACGGATTTATGTAATAAAGGTAATTGAATGGACTTCATTATCCCAGAGGACCTGAAAATATAACAAAAATGATTCCAAGTAGTGTGACATAATTTTACGTCCGCTAAATGGCATTTCCAGACTGCTGGTGTGATACTTAATAAAATTTTCAAAATGATCGCAACTAATTAATAAATTTTTAATGGCATTGAAAGGAAACATATAATTATCATTTTTTCCCCTCTTATAATAATGTGTTTGATTTGTTAGATGAAATGTTCATATTTGTGAGGTCTCCATTTACAAGTGATAAAGGTCACTGTTTTCGAACTTATCCTTTTTGAATGTGAGTTTGAACTCCCATATAAAATACAGAAAGAATCGTCCAGCTGATTTCTGAGAAGCCAGCGGTTATACCCTGGTGTCTACCTGTACTTTCAAAAATGCCAAAGTGATCTAATGCGTTTTTGTCCAGCATCTATAAAATTGTCATATGAACAAATGGTGTTGATGTTTGTCCTTGTATATCCAGAGAAAATGACCATCATTTACCGGAGGTTGAGGTTTCATATCCTGTGGCAAAACTATCTGATGGTCACTGGACAGTTCCATATTTTGACTGCGGGGGTGGAAATGTGTGGATGGTGACATATTCTTCTCCAATTTTTGGAGTACAAAACGGATCAGTTTTGTTTCGGTAAGCATCAACGATCTGCTCTTAACGGATATTCAGATATTGTGTCTGTAACATTAAAACTCCATTTACTGCTTTTTACAAGATAAAATACTTTTTTTAAAAACTAAAGTTTTCACTCTTTTATCTCATTTAATGAAATTTATTTAGTGCAAACTATAAAGTCTTTGCTTTGAACGTTCGATATCCCTTACGGTTTAACCAGTGTTAAGATATTAAAAAAGTATTTAGTGACAAAGATTACGCCTACATGGACTGTTTAAGCACATTTGTTCAGAGCCGATTTGGGATTTAAAACATAAACTAAATACTGACGATTATTATGAAAAGGGAATATTTTGCATTGTCAATCCAAGACGCCTCTGCTGCGCACGAGTTTCTTTCGCCTTGTTCAAATCACATTTGGCACATTGAGGCTTTCTGCACAGTCGAAAGCTTTAAAGTCTACATGTGACCAAAGTAATGTTGGTAATGTTGGTGTGGCTTAGAACCCACTTAAAAATGAAGTACGCCATGTGAGATATATCATCAGTGTTATGAATCCTTTTTCAAAAAAACATTTACGACAATATACGGAATTTTACGTATTGGAAGCTGTATTTTGTAGTGGAGTTGCAACTGTAGACATTGAGTTAACGCAGATTGATATAAACCAGTGTGATAATAACGAAAATGAACGTTCGTCTGGACTTGATGTATTTCGTGGAACACACAGATGTCAATCAACTACAACGGTATACAGTCGTTTTTTTTTTAATAATTCCAGTCTTGACTCTTAAAATGTGTACAATCCATGCTTTTCTTTTTGTACTGTTAAATTAATATCTTCTATTTAATCAGCTAAGCATTCGCTGCATTTCAAAATATTTTGTTATCGTTTGATTGTTTATTGAATGAAACTGAAAATCAAAGTTATACAAATCTCTTTTTGTTATCTGGCGACATGAATGTTTCAGTTTCTATAATTTTAGCTGATATTTAATGAGTATACGTTTCTTTCTCAATTTACACTATTTCAGTGTGTGCCTATGGCAGGAGATGGATTTGTCCCTGGGGCATACAACTGTGTATGTAACGATGGATACTATTTACCCCAAGGTGCCAACAGAAATCAGTCATATTATGGAAGAGAAATAGAAAACTACGTCAGAGAGTTTGGAGTCATCGAACCTGGAATGTTCCAGTGCACTGCGTGCGCAGCCGGATGTACTACATGTGTGGACAGTTCTCCATGTTTATATGAGATTAATACTATCTTGAAGTTCTCTCTTTTGATAGTGACGCTGATAACTGTTTTAGGGATTATGTCCATTGCTGTTATCATTTATATCTACAGAAACAATCCGGTAAGAAAAGAAACAATAGAAAGGCATGCATATCTAAAAAATCTTTATAAAATTGCGGCTTATAATAAATGTTATTTCACACCTATAATTATATTTTAACCAATTGGAAGCTTTTCTTTCTATCACGTGACAATACAATAGAAACCAGTATTGTACTGTGTGTCACATTTTCTTAAGTATATATAGTAAAATCCGAAATCTGCAATCCACAAACTCCATATTTTTTTCATATTGGACTCCAATCCCAAAAATCCATATCTTTTCATATTGGACGGGACAACTCTTCCGATTCCTTATAAGGAGATTTGGAATTACTTCCCTTGTATATAGCGACAGCAGTATTTTTTAAAAAAAGCGATAACTTTCTTATTTTTGAATGAAACATATTAGTGTAAGCACTCAATTTCTTAGTTAGAACGTTTCCTATCCAGTTATCATGGTTTCGGTTCAAAATTTCAGGAAATGTTGTTTTCGAAAAAAAATGTGCGCCGAGAGTAGATCTTAATGTACAGAACCTATGTGTTATCAGAGAAGAACGTATTTTAAATTAATGTGTGTTGTTGTTTGCGAGTTAAAATGTATAAAGTAATGTTTTCTACATCTATTTTTATGGTGTGAAATAAAGAGGTAATTTAACAGTGTTGAGTACAATACTGAATTCGATTTGACTCGTACACAGCAGTAATAACCCATATTTGGACTCGGCCTTCGCCTCGTCCAAATATGGATTATTACTGCTGTGTACGAGTCCAATAGAATTCAGTATTGTACTCAACACTGTGAAATAACCTCATATTTATTCTATATCTGTTTTATTTACCCAATCGTGTACGTTCATTTGCAACACGTGACCGTACAATATATCACCTTATTGGACGCACGTGCGTACAAAAATCCTGAAAAAGTCCCATGTTAAACATACGATAAAGCCCGAAACGCGTGAAAATGTTCCGAATGTAAATCGGGTGAAGTAGGCGCTTTAAAGTACAGAGTTAGATTATGCGTCTTGAAATGAGGACGGCAGAAATATGATTTTTAATTTTTGAACTTGAATAAAATAGATATAGAATAAAAAGGTATTTAACATTGAACTGTAAAATACGAGATATATTTGGACGAGTACCCAGCTCCAAATATATCTCCGTATTGTACAGAACAATGTTAAATAACCTAATAATATTTTTAGGAGTAGATTACAATTACATCTTATAACTGGCAGCTATAATTCATGGGCAATTTTAAAACTTTTAGTATTGTTGTCTTCATTTGAAACACTTTTTGAGTCCGCTTCTTGGAAAAAGAACAGTACTGGTGGCATATGATGAGGCATAGTCGGAACCTAAGTGGGATACGTACTCAGGACTTGCGGGTTGAGCAGCCAACGCCTTAATCAAAAGACCATCGCTCCCCACAGTCAGTTAATGTCAGACAGATACTTATCAGTCTAGGAGTTGAGAAAAATATGTTGTTGATAAAATATTAAAATGTCAACTATATCAAATAGTGCACAGGTAAGATTCCATTTACTTTACCACCTCTGCTCAATCTTTCAAAAACTCCCCAAAATTCTCAGACAAGTCGTGTTTATGAAACAAGAGTAAGCAGTTTCAATTTAAAATGATACAAAGGTGTAGAAATAGACTTTATATTTTCATTTCCAGCGGATTTCTTATACAGATGTACAAAATATATATTTTGCATATCTACAGGTAATCAAGTCAGCCAGTCCAGCATTTCTAGAACTTATGTGTCTTGGTGGGATATTAATTCTGTCACAGGTAACACATTCTTAAACCTCTTCATTTGTCTAAATTTTGTACTTATTCCTGCGCTTTATTAATTTATTGAATAAATGTTCATAAACTAAAAGGATATGAATATGACGTCATTACAATGTAGATATAAATGAAAAATACGTACCTCGTCCTTGTTTTCAGTTTTTCATTCACTTTTTGGACATGAGTGTGTTGGTGTGTACAATAAGCAACTGGCCGATACACATTGGTTTCTTCATTTTGTATGGCTCTCTTGTCGTCAAAACATGGAGGTAATCATTAAGATTTTCTCTTTTCATGTCAAAATACAACGTAGATATCAATAATCTTGCATTTTCTGTATATAAGTATGAATATAGATATAGTTGAAAAAAGGCTGCAAATATATTGTATTATACTTAATTTTATGTTAGTGCGCAATGTATTTGACGTTTTTAGATCTACTAGTATTGACCCGAACGGCTGGAGAGCGATCATAGGGTAGGTGGTCAAGAATGACCTATTGATATATTTACATGAAACTTTTTCTGTACGAAGCTTGTGCAGGGTTATGGTTCACTTCCAGGACTTTGTATATTTACAGTAAGGAAAAACAATATAAGTGGACTATAATCTAGTGGTAAACACTTGGGTTGTCAGTCCCGTTTAAGTCCCGGAATTTCTGAAATGATTTCCTCGGTATTTCTCACAGAAAGATTCCAGTAGAACTCTTTTCTCTTTTGTGAACTCTTTTCTCTTTTATGTAATAGTGGATTGAAGATTGAAGTTTTTTCTCGTCAAGAAAAGGGTGACATTAAAATTATTACAAAAATGTGTTTGCTGAGCGTTTCTCTGTCAATAGAAACTGCTGAAGTGGTGAAGTGCCCCCCCCCCCCCCCACCCTCGAAGAAGGAGGTGAATATTGTTTTGCAGATGTTGGTCGGTCGGTCGGTCGGAATGCAGACCAAACCATTTCCGGATGATAACTCAAGAACGCTTGGGCTTAGGATCATGAAAGTTGATAGGGTGGTTGGTCATAACCAGCAGATGACCCCTATTGATTTTGAGATCAGTAGGACAAAGGTCAAGGTCACAGTGACCCAGAACAGTTAAACGGTTTCCGGATGATAACTCAAGAATGCTTGGGCCTAGGATCATGGAAGTTGATAGAGAGTTTGGTCATAACCAGCAGATGACCCCTATTGATTTTGAGGTCAGTAGGTCAAAGATCAAGGTCACATTGACCAGGAACAGTTAAGCGGTTCCCGGATGATAACTCAAGAACGCTTGGGCCTAGGATCTAGAAAGTTGATAGGGAGGTTGGTCATGACCAGCAGATGACCCCTATAGATTTTGAGATAAGTAGGACAAAGGTCAAGGACACAGGAACCTGGAACAGTAAAATCGTTTCCGGACGATTACTTGAGAACGCTTGGGCCTAGGATCATGAAACTTGATAGAAAGGTTGATCATGATGAGTAGATGACCACTATTGATTTTGAGGTCAGTAGGTAAAAGGTCACGGTCACAGGAACCTGGAACAGTTAAAATGTGTCCGGACGATAACTTGAGAATGTTTGGGCCTAGGATCACGAAACTTAATAGGGAGGTTTATCATGACCAGCAGATGACCCCTATTTTGAGGTCATAGGTCAAGGTCACTTTGACCAAGAACAGTAGCTTTTTTGTGTACAGTGACCAAATAATTTCTGTTCCTTGTGCAATTACTGAATGCATCAAGGGGGCATTTCGTGTTGTACGAGCTTTTGTTTTCCTTACTTTTATTTTAATAGTGTGCTCAGAAAAAACAATACAGTATCAATCTTGGATCTTATAAAATACTAGGTTATTACTTATCAGGAGCGTCGTACTTTGTTTCGTTCACATCCATACATTTTCTGTCACGTTTGTAGACATGTGATTCAATTCTGTACTATTACATTTCCGACAAAATCAAAATCATAGTGAGATTTAGTAGAGATATGCGCAAATTACCAACATAGTTCAATAATATTTATGCTGTTTTAGAATATCCAAGATATTTACAATTGGCGCTCGTCAGCGAATTCGGATTCCAGATAAGATATTATATCAAAGAATTGGCATTCTAGTGTGCTTTATTTCTGCCATGTTGGCCGCCTGGACAATGAGTGTGCCATCAAAAGTTGTGGAATTGAAAACTTCGGATAATCTTCTCTATTATACTTGCCAAATCGGACCTTTCTTGTTTGCATTCATAGCGGGTAAGTTTATAATACTACTTTTACATGTTCATTTGCAAAGGTTGAATGGCCCAATAAGATTATATCACACATGTATTAAGTTTTAGACCAAAAGATAAAGGTCAAGCTTAATTTCTAAAGATCTCGTTTGGCAAAAGTACATTCCTTGTTAGAGTTTAAAGTGTTTTCAAATCAAGACGTTTACTTCCAAGAATCGTCCCATCTTGCCAAAAAAGTTGCTATAAAATATATTGTGTCAGTGTCTTTCTTATAGTTTGAATGACTTGAGATATTTTTAAAGGCACTTCTTATACAGAAATTATAATTACATATTGTTTATAATGCAAATAATATTATTTTCTTGTTTGGTTTAACATTGTACCGACACAATTATAGGTCATTTGGCGACATTTTTATCTTTGATGATGGAGGAAGACCCCATGTTTATTTCATTATTGTCGGGTACCTGGATAGAACCACCAACCTTCCGTAAGCCAGCTGGATGGCTTCCTCACATAAAAAACTCAACGTCTCACGTAAAACTCGAACCTACATCGATGAGGTGCAAGTCAAATATTAATAACAACAGCAAATATGTATGTAAAAATAAAAACTTCATGTCAAATTTTGCGGACATTGTCTGAAAAACATTAAACACACTTCTGATTATATTCTGGATTTTCAGCTAAAGTGCTTCTATTGTTGTACGGTGTTTATCTAAGCTTTACTATAAGAAAAGCTCCGGCACAGTTCAATGACAAATACATGGGCTATGCAATATACAATGCGATAATTCTAGGAATTGCCATGTCATTTCTCTCGTAAGTGTTATGCTTTGTTGTTTAGATCGTTTCACGCTTCATTTCTTAAAATGAGCCGCGCCATGAGAAAGAAAACCAACATAATGGCTTTGCGACCAGCATGGATTCAGACCAGCCTGCACATCCGCGCAGTTTGGTCAGGATCCATGCTGTTCGCTTTCAAAGCCTATTACAATTAGAGAAACTGTTAGCGAACAGCATGGATCCTGACCAGACTGCGCGAATGGCGCAAAGTCACTATGTTGGTTTTCTCATGGCGCGGCTCAGATATATTTTCTGGTGCCTTTTTTCTTTATTTTTTATTTTTTTTTTTTGAAAACGCACAGGAACATAATGATTCGTATACACAATAAAGCGTTTAACCTTTAGATGCTTATATTCTTTATAGATTTTTTTTTTCAAATAAAAGAGGATATTTGAGTTCAAACTTTATAATTGTATTAATGGGTCTTGGTGTTTTCAGTCGTCTGCTGATATCGATTATTGGTCCAGATCTAATATTTGTGTTCCAATTTCTTCATCTTCAAGTGTTTGCAACGGTGACTCTTCTCATCATCTTTGTTCCAAAGGTACGTATTTGTGATTATGTCTTGTTTTAGTTGAATTTAGAGTCATGCCGACCCAAGTAAGGTCAGTTGGCAACTTCCATCTTTTGATCATTGATGGGCCTTAGGTTTCCCTTTTTTTACTCCTTCTAAACTGGACGAGCGCCTGGGTAGAACCACCGCTCACATAAAGAATTATACACCCATAGCGAAATTTGCAAGTGATGCCAGTTCCTAGACCTTAACCACACGGTCACTGAGTTCCCGTCTGATTGAAGTTAACAAAAAGTTCAAAAATATTTTTACACATGCGGGATAAATTCAATAGATAATAGTTGGACTTACCATCCGAATATTGCCTACATTGTCGGAGAACTCTGTGGCCGAGTAGTTAAGGTCGATGATTTCAAATATCTGTCATGTGAAAAAAAAAAACATCCAGATGGCTTACAGGCGATGGGTAATTCTTACACAACTGCCTGCCCGCCAGCACCTGTAATAATTCCCGTCATCTGGGTTCTTCCTCCACCATCAAAAGCTGGAATGTCAACATATAACAGTGTCGGCCTGACGCTAAATCCAACAAAACCAAAAAAGCAAACCAATACATTGTGCAAATTTAAATGACAGACGGTCATCATACATGCTATAAACAGTTCTATGTAATATAGGTATAGGTTTAATTTATTGTTTGTATTTATAGTCCTTTTTTATTTTCTTTCACAATTTGTAATAAGCAATTATCTCTTAAATGACAAAATCGTCAGTTTTTGGCGATTGTTGGAATAGCAAAACATTCTAAAATCGCCAGACAACGTAAGCTGTCCATGCACATCATCCAGCGAAAATGCATGTTTACAGATGCTGTTACAATAAGTATGTTAACAATTCTACCTGGATGAGCTTTGCGACCATTTGAATGCTCCGTCTTAGGTGCCAAAATATTTATAGAAGTCTGAAATGAATCCACTGGATATAACTCATTCTAAGGAAATAAGTTTTGATTGCAGATATTATAATTTGAATATTTACTCGTATAATATGTGGCGTGTACTGTATTTAGTGATTTGATTCTTTTTATTTCGGCAACAATAATTTCAAAGATGTCTAGTACATTTTGTGCTTCCAAGACCGAGTGGTTAGAGCACTGACTTCAATCACTTGCCCCTCACAGATGAGGGTTCAACCTTCGCCCGAGGCGCTGAATTCATCATGTGAGGAAGTCATCCAGCTGGTTTACAGAAGATCGGTGGTTCTACCACATACCCACCAGTGATGAAATAATGCACGGACTACCTGCACCACCAAAAGCTGGAAAGTCGCCATATGACCTGAAATTGTGTCAGTGTGACGTTAAGCCCAACATAATTATATTTCGAAATCATTTTGTTTCCAGTTTTTCGCCATCCGTAAGAAGAAAGAATCTAGCCCTACATTCGCATCTGTTGTTAACCAAATTTCGGGTATGGATAATACACACCGCTTCCGCAAACGTTCTTCTGCAGATGAAATTAACATCAATTTTCTTAAGTTCTTAGTAGCCATGTCTGACAAGGAAACCCAAACAAAGTGGAAGACAGAGGAAGAGAGCAATGTTGTTTGAGCTTGATAACTTTAACATTTTTAAATGTCTTTTATAATTATTACGTTTAGTTCAATCAAATTATGTCGAGTTTCTGTCCGATGTGATTTTTAGAAAACTAATTTATGAAAAAGACGTTGAACCACGGTCTTATAAAATACAGAGGTGAATTATAGGTTCTGAACACATGGTTTTGCTGTATCTCTATGATTCTATGAGGTGTAAAAAGTTATTCCATACAATTGTGTCGAGCGAAATGACAAATAAAACGACCGATGTACAAAACAGTTCAGTTTTTAAGCTGCCCTATATGTTTTTACAGGAAATAAGTGGCACTGAGTGATACAGAGCATTTAAATTGCATTAATTTTGATACCTTTAAATCATCTCTGAAAATTTGTTCAGATTTCACATTTAGTTTTGACTCTATGAAACTCGTACACAAGGTTTATTATTCGAATCAGAACTGTCTATACTGTATTTGTTGCGGGATTTTAGCCGTTTCAAGTAAGAGCTCAGTGGCCCTGGCAAGGTGATAATAGTACGACGGTTATTATTTTCTTTTATATATTACATACATGTATATAGTTTGATAGTTTATTTGCAATATTCAATTGGACCAAATGGCCCATGAGGACATACAATACATGATACATGTATATGGCAAGACAGTGTACAACATGTAGATCTACATGCATTTGAAGTAGATATGCGGAGAAGGTTTACAATACATTGCTTAATAATATCCTTAATGCATACAAATATCAACGACTATCAAAATAATTAGTATCAAAAATTACAAAACCACCACACAATATTGTGATAAATTTTAAGACGAGTTTTGTATGAAGTCTATTTTTGAAAATTCTTTGTTTAACAAATGTAACATGGTAATGTGTGTAATAAAATGATTACCATATATTATTGTCTTTTTAGGAACGTAATCATACATTGTAATCATACTTGTCAGAAACGAAACACAAGATCAACATATTACTCAAAACAAATGAATGGGATTTATATAACACATTATACTCTACACTTGTTACATCATCTAAAAAAGTTCACATACTGGAAAATCAACATAAGCATGACCAAAAGAATCTGAATGCCACATAAACTGCAGTTGAAAGTTACGGAGCGCTTTAGCAAACAGTAAAGTATATAGGATCAAATTATTATAGCACAGGTTAAAAACCTAAATGATAACTGATACACACAAGTACAATGAGCACAAATATACAGTCATTATTATAAGTCCGAACATATATGTATTTTCTCATCAAAATAAAGTCACGACTTACTATACATATTCAAAATGATAAAAGTTACACGAGTAAAACATTAATATCAAAGACTTCTTCTATCATCAATTCCTGTAAGTATTATGATCAGCATATGACTTTTCTTTTCTAATAGTGGAGCAGCTTAGTGAGAAAATCTAAGGAAATACTTCACTTAATGATACAAGTATGAAATTTACACTAAATGTTCATCATATGGCCCAGATTCAAAAATGATCGAGGGCCACCTAAAAATCATCCATTTTCAAGATGGCCTCCGAATTTCAAAATGGCTGCCAGAATTGAGGCATTTTTCATATAATCAGGATCTGTAAGTTTCTAAAATATCATATTTGTTAGGATATAACATGTTTTTCCCTATCAATTTATTCCCATAAGTTTTATTTCTAATGTTGCCTTTTCCAAATATCGACCCATTTAAGAAGGTCGCCATCTTTAAAATGACCACCAGACTTTTAGATAACGTTCTTATCACGGCCAAGTTTGAGTTTTCTAATTTCAGTGCTATAACCATCGACTATTGATTAGATCCTGGTCCCAGATAAACCTGAAAGCATATTATTATGATATTGGCCTGAAATAAGCCTATATGGTTTATATGGACGTCTCTTCTTTTCAATCTCTTCTCTGTTCTATTCTTCATTTTTTGCTTTGTTTCACTGAGAAACAGTCTCAAAATCATGGCAATACTGAACCATTGCTTATCAGCTGAAACAAAATCTTTAATTAAATGATATGTGTAATGATTCTATAGAATGAACTACAAACACTACAAGGACACACTGATATAGTTCATAATGTCATGTAACTCAGCATGGGGTTCAGTGACAATTTCAATACGTGTATGTATAAAAAAAATCAAAACAAGTCGTATCCCATACTGCAAAATGTTAAAATATATATTGAAGGCGGTAAAAGGATAGTCCCTTGGCCTTCAAATTATAATAGTACATACTTTGTATTAACAGATACCAAATTTGAATATATCATTGTAAGTTTAAGGATCTGTGCTTCTGTTTATGTTCTATTTCAAACTTGATAATGTCGAAAAGAGTTTAACAGAAGACCTCCTAAACTATGGAATAGCTTTCTTAGATGCGTTGAAAATAAAACTAAACTATTTAGTTTTCGTGCGGATAAAACAAGACGTATCACTAATGGTGATGAATATCCCCAGACATCTGCTTATTGTCAGAGGAACAGGGTTATTAAAAATATGATACATTGCTTTGTATATTGTACAGGGAGAAAATGTACAAAGACGCACAAAAATGGTGTGCAAAACTGTATAAGATCTCCAAACTTCACTGCTGTACCTTAAAAAGAAGAAAGTAGGTCAAGATCAAGGTCACTGAAAGTCAGTTTTGAAATGTTTGTTCAAAACTGTACAAGTGGTTCGAATTTTATGGCAATATCTTAAAAAAAGAGAAGAAATTAAGTCAGTTGGTCAAGGTCATGGACAAGGACCATGTAATCTGCTTTTTAATCTTGTCTTTTGGCAGTTTCTGTGATATGCAGGCTCCATAACCACAAATCAAATCAAGCCTGCAATATTTTCTTTTATGTTGTGTTTGGAGACCTGTGGGTTTCCACTTTTGTATTCTATTATATCAACAAGAGTCATCAACTAGTTATACTTAACATAAAAAGTATGTTAAAAAATCCAATGTAACTCTGTTCTTATTTGAAACAAATAAAGGGCCACAACTTAGTCATTCAAATGGAACGTGTTTGCACATGCATAACTACACTTGGTACCAATGATAATAGTAATAACAAGGTGTGATAAAAGTCTGGCATACAATGACTGATAAGTAGCGCGGATATATTTTTTCCATATACATTTATAAAAAAAAATAATAAAGGGCTATAACTATGTGAAAAATAATTCAAATGGAACATGCTTTGCACATGTACAACTTGACTTGGTACCAATGATAATTGCAAGGTTTGATAAGTCTCGTGTATGATGACCGAGAAATAGCGCGGACAAAAGTTTTCCATATACAAATAAAGAAAGAAAAATAAAGGGCCATAACTAAGGGAAAAATCACCCAAATGGAACCCGCTTCGCACATGCGCAACATGGCTTTATACTAATAATAATTACAAGGTTTGATCGAAAACTGACAAATAATTGCTGAGAAATAGCGCAGACAAATTCCATATACAGACGGACGGACTGGAATCCAGAATAGCCTCTAGATATCTCGGGGTATAATGATAACTGTCATAGCAACAAAAGGTGCCGATATTGTTTGCAATTTATATATAAACAGAAATGCGCTTGCTCCATGTAATCACGAAGAAGCCGATAATCGTATATTTGTTCATGCAAGCATGCCTCATTGACATGAAACCGAACAATTACAATTATTAGTTAGTTCTTGCTATGGCAGTGTATTGATGTTTTGTGGATTGCTTACTTGTTCCTCACTCAAAGGCATTGCCATTGTTTCTTGCGACACTGTTTCTGCATTTGTCGGCAAGGGCAAGAAATCTGCATGGCAGGAATGGAATGTTTGTGAAACAGCTACAGTTCATAGTATTTCATAGTCTCAGTGTTGCAAATTACATAATAACTGAGTAGGAAATGGATACATTAGAATTGTTTTTTAGTTATATTGTATGCTTGATCAAGCACGACATGCAAGGTGGATGAAGCTCGACTTGATTTGTTTGCCCGGAAACAAAAAGCATATAATGCGATTCCACCAACAAAAGGTGCTCTGAAACAACTCATCAAGCGAGCAATTTTTCAGGCAGGCCATGTCTGGGGTAATGCAGCTGTTACCATGCAGCAACTGCCACCTCCGTCAAACTGGGGATGGCTGAAGCAGAACAATGTGTGGATCCCTTATCGGATGGAGTTGTCGGTTATAGCTGAATGCTTCCAGGGCGTTCAAAAGTGTGTTTGCAAAAGGACTTTCCTGTACTGGAAATTGCAAGTGCCACCGCTTAGGTCTGTATGCACAGCAATTTGATGTTGCAACTGTTAAGAAAATGGCTAAATGCAGCATATGCATATTTTTTTTTTGTTTCGGTTAGAACACGATTTCCGATGTGTATAGTTTCATGGGTATAGTAAATCAACAGATAGTTTTTTAAGGTTTGCATTATAAGAAAATGTTGCTATTAACTGTGCAAGTGATCACGCTGTCCTATTTCTTTATCCCCTCGTGGTTTATAAGACGCATTTTCTAACGATGTTAATTTATTGCACTGAATGTAATCTGAGTTTAATGTATATAAAACTTATATTGGTTGGTGTGCTTCAGATTTTACCATTGTTCGAAAACAAAACTGCAAGTTATAAAAACTTAAGTGTTGAGATGTCTAAATCCATGAGCTTAGTCAGACAAAATTGATTACAAATTAGAAGAATATGACTACTACAGATTGGTATTCTGTTCTAAACTGAAAAGAAAGTGTATAAATAAAACCAAGGAGCTGCGTTAAATAAACGCTTGATGCCCCCAGTGGCATCCTTGTCAATAGAATTTGCACCTAAGTCCAAAACGAGGTCAAGGTGAAACTGAGGTCAGGTGATGTTTGAAGATGAGGAATGGTCACAGTTTACATCTGTATTAGTATCAATTCTTCTTGTAAGGGGTATTGATGCTAGACGAAACGGTCCCATTTGGTTAACCAAGAGATGGCCCATATAAAGCAACCTTAGTCCAAAATGAGGTCAAGGTCAAGGTAAAACTGAGGTCAGGTGATATCTGAAGATGAGGAATGGTCACAGGTTACATCTTCAATAGTATCAAGTCATTCTAGTAAGGGGTATTGGTGCAAGACGAAACGGTCTCATTTGGTTAACCTCGTATGGACGGACGGACGAACGAACGAGCAAACGGACGGACGGACAGGACAATCACTATATGCCTCCTGCATCAGTAGATGCTGGGGGCATAAAAATGCTATCGTTTTAATGTATTACATGCTTGCCTCAAATAAAGTATTGAAAAGTAAATACAAAAAGGCGGCCATTTTGTTTTTGCGGCGGCCATCTTGAAAAACGACATTATTTCAAGTGGCCCTTGATCTTATGTTAGTTACTGTCCTCAGGTAGTTACTGTCCTGTAAATTTGATGCTTGTATCATCAACTGAAGTATTTTTGCAATATCCTGCTCCACTAAGTCAGTATTGTGCCCTGTTAGACAGTCTCACCATAGCCAGTCAGATTAAATTGTGCATTGTTTCTTTTTTTAGAACGGCAAATTTCTTATCAAAAATCATTGAAATGAACAATGGATCACTGGATTCTTTGACAGATGAATTGTTCTTTCTTCTAGTTAGAAATAATGTACACGGGAATTCCATGATATTTGGTTCTGCGATCGCAGTTGAGAACGGCGTCTACAGGTTCGATAATTTCTTTCTTACTACAATGCTTCCAAAACCCTAGTTTCGTTTCAAAAAAATAGTTACCGTTCCACTGCGATGTCCCAAGTTAATATGTATCACCACGATCTCATCCTTGTAATTTCCCATTACATTTTATGTAAAGTCATTTGTATTATTCATCTTCTTTAAAGAATGTAAGATCTTTAATAAGCATGTAGGAAGATAAACATATCTAACAATTAGCATATCTTTTGACATATTCGCTGTGTTCATATATTCGCATTTATTAGTATTACTTACAATCCTTAAACATGTTTGTCTTTTAGCATTAGGGTAAACTCCACCATTTCATTATGTTTGTGTACCAATCGGTTTTGTGTTAGGAACGAACACGGTGAAATTTGATTGGCTGATAATGACGCATGCAAGTTTATTTACGTTCATAAAATGCGCTAAAAAGTCAATAGATAAAAGTTGAAAATGAATAAAAATAAATATGGTCTTAGAGACTTCGAAATTTTGATTGTTTCTCTGCATTTGTAGGGAAGTGGGCGTCTTCGACTGGAAATTAAGATTGAAAGAAATGGCTTTGACAATGACAACAGCTATAATTTGAGGAACAATTTAAACTATGCCTTTCAGATATTCTTGTAGAATATGTTTAAATCAAACTTCTACTGGAAACTGTGACATCAAAACAGATATATGAGCCGTGCCATGAGAAAACCAACATAGTGGGTTTGCGACCAGCATGGATCCAGACCATCTTGCGCGTCCGCGCAGTCTGGTCAGGATCCATGATGTTCGCTTTCAAAGCCTATTGGAATTAGAGAAACTGTTAGCAAACAGCATGGATTCTGACCAGACTGCGCGGATGCGCAGGCTGGTCTGGATCCATGCTGGTCGCAAAGCCACTATGTTGGTTTTCCCATGGCACGGCTCATATATAGTGTCGCTTCCAATTATTTTACAGTAAATATGACAGGTTTTGCCCGTATGCGTACAAGAAAAACGGGACTGTACGTTCACATGATCTGTCCGTGAACTACAATTATTTCGACCCTAACACAGAATGGTACAATAGCATCAAGATAAAAATTTGGAAAGGTGTCAACGTGGTAACAGATGAAATAATGTACAGGTACTATATTTAAATCGACATGTATATACAAGAGACAAATTGCATTCCAAATATACCTCATAATTTGATTAACTTTAGATTATGATTGCCTTATTCATAAATAATAAATGTTTAAAATTGTTTACTAAAACAAAAAAAACAAAAAACAAAAAAAAAAACAACAACATTTTGTCAAATTGCTTTGACATCTACAAAAATAGTGCTGAGGAAAAGAACACTTGCGTCGTAAAATGAAGACTGGATAGACTTAAATTCACGTAAAGTTATGAGCACTAGCTAGACATGGTGAACGCTGGCTAGTTTTATTCATAATTTATGGGCTTTTTCATATTTATATCGCAATTTTGAAATTGTTGCCCTGAAAGGTTTGTTAAAAACATACAATGAGTGTCAATATTTACATTCTTTCCCATTAACTGTCTAGAAAAGATGACCACCATCTTCCGGAAGTGGAGGAGCCCTATCCGATTGCAAAACTGCCTGACGGCCACTGGACGGTTCCATATTTTGATTGTGGAGGAGGTGATGTGTGGATGGTGACATACTCTTCTCCCATATTTAGAGTAGACAACGGATCTGTTTTGTTTCGGTATGTTTAGACTGCAATGCCAGTTCTAACAATTATTTGCATTGGTTCAATAAAGAAAGAAAGACAATTAAAAGACTTAAAAGTATGAACGTAATAACATATCGATTTCCAAGTTCCACGTCGACAATACCTAAATTCGAACAGTAGAAAGATATGAAAACTTTCTTTATTGCTCAAGATGTGTCTAAATGCTATATTTAGTAACAATACCATTTGCACTTGTGTTCAAAAGATGTGTAGCCATATTTTTCATGAAAATATTACGACATCTAAACAAGTTTTATATCTTATAGAGGTGTAGCAACCATCGATATAGAACTAACTTATATTGACATTAACCAGTGTGACGATGACATATCTGTTATGGGATCAGGCCTTGATGTATTCAGAGGGACGCACAGGTGCCAACCAACTACACAGGTGATAAAGTTTCTTTTATTAATTTCTTTTTACAAAAATTGTTTTCCTTCTAACAATAGCAAAGTCAGCTAAAGCCAATGGCTCAGAAATTTTCTAGCACATGCAAGTAAACTAAATCAATGTTTGGAAGACGATGTTATTCGGAATTGTAAGACTTTATTCTTTTTTGCGTACGTTTCAAGCTGGCGTCAGTGAGTTCATAATTCTGCAACTTGCAATACTGTACTGGACAAAATGAACAAAGCCGTTTATGTTTTAATTTTAAAACGACCCAGTTTATAGCCTACAATTTATTTTCCTGACTGAAGACTGAAAATGTGACGTTATTATGCAACAAAACACAGTTGTTTTTACGTCACAATTATAACGTCATAGCGTCAAACGCCATATACTATAAGCGTGCTGGAAAGAAAACCAAACAAAGCATGCTTGTGGTCAAGGATAGATAATAATCCCCGATATCGTGTTATAATCTAAATAATATATGTCAAACAGTGAGTTAAATTCAATCGTCATTTGTCGTTCACATGCATATAAATACATCACTCAGGCTGTTCCATTGTGAGTCGTCACACAGATCATTTGCTTCTGTGCTCCAGACAATTTTTTTTGTCGATAACATCATTGTTCGGGATACTGTATCTTAATTCCGAAGTAATCAGAAAAAATAGAGATTTTTATTGTAAAAAGAAAGTGTACGGATGAAAATTAGTACCAGGTGCGTTTAATTTTATCTCTTTACTCGAATTTTCGGGATACTAACTATTTCAACCTAATAAATCGAAATTTGAAGTTACTAAACCTTAAATTTCAAGTTACTTCTAAAACATTGAGTTAATTATTGAAATTTCGAGTTACATGACTCGAAATTTCGACTCGTTATCTTGTCTTTTGAACTTCTATCCATTTCTCAAAGGCTTAGATATCAATGGATCTTTGAAAGTCAAAATATATTGCATATATAAACTTAAACATATATTATCATATGTCAGATATGTTAGTATTTTTTTTATGTTCTTTCGTTAGTAAAAACTTGGTTATATTGTATTTAGTTTTCCCTTTTAACATTTCTAATTGTATTTTCATGTTGTAGTGTGTTCCGGTAAAAGGACAGGGTTTTGTTACTGGAGCATACCTTTGTAAATGTGATAATGGATTCTACTTCCCAAACAATACCTATCGAATTCAGGCATATACCGGAGATGAAATCGAAAATCATCTTAGAAAATACGGTGTTATAAAAGCAGGACAATTTCAATGTATTGCGTGCGCAGCCGGATGTAAGACATGTGTGGACAATTCGCCATGTTTTCATTATCATAACAATTTTTTGAAAACTTCACTTTTAATTTTGACGATAATAACCGTTCTTGGCATCAGCTGCATTGCTCTAATCATTTATATCAACAAAAATATGAAGGTAAGTGCTTTTAGCCTGGTATTCGCAATAGGGATAAAATGACCTCAGGGGGAGGAGTGCGGCCATGACTGTTTGTTAAAATAAGGCTGTTATTATTATTATTGTCATCATTAATATTGTTATTATTATTATGTACAACGCCACTGAATATGTCATTGTATAAAAATAGGCGTTAATCAAATCATTCAGTTTTAGTTTCAGTTTCAGGTAAGTAAAGGAAACAAACATTCTTCGTTAAAAAGAAAAACATACCGCGTTAATTTTAAAATTCATTTATAGGTATCTACTTTTTATAGCTAGTTATAGTATAAACACAACCTCCGTGGGCCGGCCGAGTGGTTAGGGTCGCTAACTTCGAATCACTTGCCCCTCACCTATGTAAGGAAGCCATCCAGTAGACAGGCGGCCGATGGTTCTATCTAGGTACCCGCTCGTGATGAAATAATTCACGGAGGGGCACCTGGGGTCTAGCTGGAAAGTCGCTATGTGACCAATGATTGTGTCGGTGCACCGTTAAACCAAAACAAAATCAAAACAAACAAAAGCAAACACATACTGAATATTATTTATATAGAATAGGATATCAAAGATAAAAGTGTCAACAATATCAGACATATTCAATGGTGTATAACCTTCTTATTCGGCATTGTGAAAAATATTCATGTATGTACACCATATATGTTAAAGTCATATCATCTCACAGAAAACTTATCATTAACGTCTCCCATTAGGTTAATTGCCACCGCCTCTGTGGGTCCCTATTTCTGTTGACAAGGCTTGAATAACTTACCATCAAATATTCTTAGTAGGTCTATAATCATTTTCAATTTAATCTAGTCACAAAAGAGACAGTTATATAAAGTACTGAATAAAAAAAATGAATAAAAACATGTCAGACTTAATGGTTATATGACTGCAGATATGATAGAAGTCAGGTGATTTTAAGAACATTATCTCGGGATCAGTTCATCATGTACAATCAATTAATTGCTAAGTATTATAATGCTGCGTAGACAATATAATCTTCGAACACTTTTGACATTAAAGTGATCTGTTGACATGGGAATCAAGATAATAAAAACATGAACCGGGAACCAGTCACGTATACTGTACGCCATTGGTTTTCAAATAAATAACACTCAATATTCAAGTTGAAAATAAAATGTATTTTGATTATATACTATTTCTTATGAATAACAAAAGTTTAGATATCAGTAACAACAAAGATGAGGCATTCAATTAAGTCTAGACATAAAGTCCTTCAAATAACCAATAATGTTCTTACAAAATATGAAATTTCTTAAAGTTTTGTTTATAGTAATAACTGACGTTTTTAATATTTATTCTAAAGCTGTGATCTGCAAGGAATAGCAACTCTTGCATTAAGCAAGTATTTACTAGCTGAGACATATGTTAGTTTACTTCCCTTGCAATTTTACAATTGGGTGGAACTGTAAACAGTATTAGATACAATGTATATATCATAATCAGTGACTCAGATAATAATATAATATTACTTTCGATTTATATTTACACTTGTTTCATTATAATGTCAATTTTCATGATAAATACTGAAGATTTTTTTCTTCTTTTATACATAATGTGTGATATGGTACAAATAATATTTACGGCTAAATTCCAGTTTAAATTATACATCTGAATTTATTTTATTACACTTTAATTGTATCATATTTAGGCACCTGCCAACACATTTTACGGGGAAAAATAATTTCTCTCAAAAATCCATAACGAATGAGTACTTTGAAAGTTACTAGTGGTACAAACTTTTTGACATAAGATTTTTGCAACATATTATTACAGATTAACAAAAATAGTGTGCAGAAGGTAGCAAACCGTTGCAACACTTTTGAAATAATGCAGAAAATTAACATTCTTCTTGCATTTTTACCAATATCTACATTCTTCTTGCATTTTTACCAATATCTAACATTTAATTTCAGCCATTTTTATGTCATATACACATTCTGTGCCAAACTTGATGGAAATGAACATGTTGAAAATGTCACCCAAACTGTGGGCGATTAGCTTTAAAACATTTTCTGATGTCATACAATATGCATGTATCTGACAAGTATTTTTGTATTGAGATGAATTCTTCTCGCAATAATCTAGTTATAATTGGGGATTAAATATTTAATAATAGGCACGACTTTAAAGAAAATTAAACAGGATGTTTCTGAAAATCTGGAACATGATCAAGTCAAGTCTTGAATGATAAGCAAAAGACGTCAGTGCTTTAATTGTTTGTTGTTGTTTTTTTTTTTGTTTTTTTTTTTCAAAATTTTGAAGTTTTAGGTACTGTCTCTTCACAATATCATAAGTTTTTGCATAACAAAAAACAATTAGAATATATTCATATGTGTTTGATTTACCCTTAAAACTGCATCAGGTGTTTATATTGAAGGTGTACAATTAACTTTCAACAAGCCAATAACAAAATAAATATCGCTAGTATTTTGCTTATGTCAAATTTCACAATTACCGGACCGATAGGATAAGTATATTGCAATTATTTTGATCTGTATTTTCTATGCCTACTCTGTAACCCCTTCGCATTACTTAGCATCTTCAATTCAACTATGTGTGTCCACGGAGTGCCCACACTCCTACATCTTGATAAAGTTATTTTGCGTTTCCCCGTTAAACGTTTTTTTTTTCATTTTGCTTTTCACCCATGCATACTAAATAAATGTGTCCGAAACATGAATATTATTTTGTGCCAATTAGGGCCTGGTTTCGTGCTGTTATTGCTCTTATTGCGTAATCCTGAAAGGGTTGACATTTGTAAAAAATACACGTACCATTGCACTGTTTCTTATTTTATCGTTTAGCAAAGATGTGATATGCAGAAATATTATTTTAGGAATTGTAACAATCTAACTACTCATTTTTCTGTGATAAAAGTGTTTCATAGTAACCAAATATTTAAATCACTGGAGTGGTCGTTAATGTAGTAATACAATATGAACATATGTCCGCAGGTTATAAAATCGGCCAGTCCAGCATTCTTGGAGCTGATGTGCCTAGGTGGAATCTTGGTATGCTCACAGGTAGTTTACTAGATATTTGTCGCTCCAATTTTAAAATTCATTAAATGCATTTCTTTTGATAAAGGCAAACCAGTCGTTTTGCTCGGGGATGGAATGATTAATTACGTGATAAAAGTCCAGTTAATTTGTTATCTTTTCCATTAACTCAAATGATGAGAAATTTTACTGATTATTCCAATATGATAAACCACGCACATTTTCATAAAATACGGCATTGACGTTACTCGGTGCCTGTAAGCACCGAGAAAGTGTGCTACCACATTTGATCTGCTCTTTTATTATGAACAGCGTTTAAAAATTGAAATGAAATGATTGAACTTTCACACACTTGGAATCGTTTACTAGCATTCGGCTGGCAGAATAACTTACTAGATACTATTACTACTAAATTATTCCGCGGGACGTGTTTACATCCTGCTAATGACGCGATGACGGTCGACCTACTATATTTGTTGCAATACGTGAGCAGTGAAAGAGCATTTCTTTCTTTTTTTCTACTTGTTTAAATAAGAGATGTATTAGAAAATATAGTTATATCTTAATATGCTTATGCTTGGTAGGCCGTATAACCTCAAACATGGTTCTGCTATATATCAGTAATTAAATATCTTATCTATGTATTTGTTTAAGTACAGTAAAAAAATTCTAATGACTGTGTAATTTTTAAAGCGGTTCTGTTATTGGGATGATAATAAGTTTGTTCTGGGAAGGTAGCTTTTGTTCTATTTCCAGTTCTTCACTGAACTTTTGGAAACAAATGTGTTGATGTGTACCATACGTATTTGGCCACAACATGTTGGTTTTGTTATTTTATACGGCTCCCTGGTCATCAAAACATGGAGGTAACGTATAAACAATAATTAATCATGTAATCGCAGTTAGTCAGAGCTTAATAATAGAAAGGCATTTTCTTATCTAGCCGATAGATTTTGTTATTAATGACTCCTTAAACCAGTTGCTGGTCTGTAGTGTGTGGTATCAACCGGTGTATTGTTCAACACTAAATTTTGCTCGACTAAAGTCAAAACTTGAGGAAAATAGATATGAAAACTTCTTTACTATAAAAACATATTGAATGACTTGCCAGTCAGAAGTCTTCGCACTTCGGGCAATAGTTTTAACTACTGACCGGCAAGCCATACAATAAGTACTTTATGAAGTGTCTAATAATCATGTCGAAACTCTTCTTTAATTAATTAACCATGTTTATTTCATTAATAATATTTAATGAAAAATCTTCTGAGTCCGATTTCAGTGCGTCCGATATGTGGATACTCTATATAAAAGTCATTTAAACGATGAAGGAAATCATAATATTCATGAATTTATGTATGGTATATACATGCAATAAAATAGGTATTTTATATCGATTTGTTGAAGAATATCAATGATTTTCACAATCGGTGCCCGCAAAAGAGTTAGCCTACCGGATGCCGTACTGCATAAAAGGTTAGCTATTCTCCTACTGGCTGCTATTGCAATACTGGCCGTGTGGACAACGAGTAGCCCACCAGAAATAAGTGCACTTAGAACCTCAGACAACCTGATTTTCTATGTTTGCAAGTTTGGAATTTGGGAGTATACCGTCATTGGAGGTAAATACCTAGAATGTCATATTGAAGATCTCCTTGACTGCAATGTCTCACTATTGTTCTCAACTACCTTATAACGTCTCAAGAAAAACCCGCTTATATTTCTTAATTCCAGATTTATTTAAGATATCTTCATGTATTATGTAAGTACGATGGCATACGCCGTTAAATGTTCGATTAAACAAAATTATTTTCCTTGCTCTGTCCCTTTCATTAGTTTGCTTCTCCTTTTTACGGTTCAGCAGTATATCACCTAATCTCAGACAAAAACAATTGTTTTTAATGAATACTGAATATCAGATAAAACATGTTTCTTATTCTTCTAAAGAAATACCATTTTATCAAAGCATGCCTTAAAGAGAGTCCAGGAAAGTTTCACACTTCCGGATAATTGAAAGTTTCTTATATGATATTTAGTCTTTAAATGGCATAACATATATATTTTTCTTGCTTTTGCAATAATATCCGAGCCCTAAAATTAAAATAAAAGTAAATATTTCGTTGATTTTTTTTCTGTTTGACCGCCACATGCCTTTTAACCGATATATTCTAAGGGGAAAAACTAACGTACAGAAATGAAAATAACCATAATAATAGCGTCTTTGAAATGATACTCCAACCAGTCATGTTATTTTGGTATTGGGCAGACCAGTCATTTGACTATCCCTCTAATACTGAGCACCAAGCGAGGAAGCTACTAGTATTATTATTGCACGGCCAGGAAGAGAACCCACGACTCCGTGCCTCCTAAGCCGTGCTCTGCCATAAGGCTGCCGAGGCGGTTGAAAATAATGGCTCACGAAATAGACATAATTCATCCATAAAAAAGAATATAAACCGTAAAATGAACTTTTCACAAATGTTGGTATACAAACAATACCTTTGCTATATATCTACTAGGAAGTTAGTTTTATATCACTTCTTTCAAACTGGTGTCAGAGCTTTTAAAGTTGTCGAACAATCCAGAAGTGTGACTCTTCATGCGTTTTTATTCAGCAATTTAAGGCATGTATCAGAAATTGGCACTCATTTTAAAGACTAATACACATGTTTTATATGCTGTTCAATTTTAATAGAACAACTTTCTTACTCTGATTGGTGACATTCGATTACTTTTTTTAAATAAGAGCTGTCCAATGGCAGCGCGCTCGTCCATTTGAAGCACTTAGAAACAAACGCTTTAGCAAATTTTTCAAAGTGGAAAAGGGAGCAGAATTGTGATAAACGTAGACGCAAGAGTTATGGAACTTGTTCTAAGAGATCATCTCATGATGCCAAAGACATGTGTGAAGTTTGAAAGCATTTGGCTTAATAATATCTGAGAAACCTGCTGACATGCAAAACTTGAACGTGACATTCTAAGTTAAAAAGAGACATAATTGTGACAAAATAAAAGCAAGAGTTATGTTCTTGTACTGGGAGGTCATGTAATGACATGGAGGACAAGTGTGAAGTATGAAAGCATTTTTCTTGGTAGTTTCTGTGAAACCTGATTACATTCAAAACTTTAACCTGAAATTCTGAGTTAAAAAGGGGCATTACTTTGAAAAATAAGTTTGAGTTATGTAACATGTCCAGGGAGGTCATCTTTTGATGCCAAAGGCATGTGCGAAGTATGAAAACATTTGGTCTATTAGTTTCTGAAAAACCTACATGCTTGCAAAACTTTTGTATCGTGGACGTGGACGCCGGCGAAATGGTGATTACAAAGGCTCTACAAATGCTCGAGCTAAACAATATGAGCCATACACTTTATAAATGCAACTTTCGAATATGTTTTGCTGTTTCAGCTGAAGTCATATTGCTGTTGTACGGTGTGTATCTAAGTTTTACAATAAGGAAAGCACCTGCTCAGTTCAGTGATAAATTTATGGCGTATGCAATATACAATGCCATCATTCTTGGCCTAGTAATGTCCTTAGTGTCGTGAGTATGAAAATGATTCTTTGTTTTGCTTTTTACAGAAATAGTTAGTATAAAAAGAGGTCGTGTAATGCTGGCATATTTTGAGAAGGGTTTTGGCGGCATTGGCTTTCTCTTAAAATTCTGGTAAAAAGGGCGCCACAAAATCCGACTGTTCTTTATTTCATATGAAAACAATTAGTTGACATTTTCTAGCATATTAGATTTTCACAGACTTGTATTCCTATAAAGAACAACATCGCTACTATAGCAAATAAAAAAGGTAAAAGTGTGTTACATTTTATATATGAAAGTTACGATTCGTCAAATACAACCCTCTATCCCTCTTCGCTTCTTTCAAGGTCTCTTTCCTACACATACAATTCTTAAGCTGCCGTTTTTTACTTAGCATGCGATACGAGCATGCAGTTTTTTGCACAATGCTTTCAATACATACCAAAACGTAGTAGATTAAAAGAAAACACGATGCTATTGAGAAAGGACACGAGGAATGGAAGAAAAAGCAGCCTAAAACCATGCACTTAATAAATGTGAATGTATTATGAGATTTTTACGTTGGCGAACGCTTACAATTTCCAGCCCATGCAATATGTCAGTGCTACTGTAACACCTGAACAAACTGAGTATTGATTATGTAAAGATGATATTTTATGTGATATGTGATGGGAGTAAGTTTCAGTTATATAACTTTTCTTCGATTTATAGACACGAGTTCATTCATTGATATTGCTCAAACGAAATCTTAAGACATTAGTTTTCTCAAACTGCCATCAACTTTATTTTTATTCAAACCATATCAAATTTGAAAAAAATCTGTCAAATACATCGGTCAGTATGTAGTGAAGATGCGATTGTAAAGGTCATAAAGAAAAGCAATAAAAAAGTGGTTTGTTTAGTATCCTTTAGTTCGTCAACTGTACTGTATCTTAAAAAAATAATCAATAAGTGTGTAAAATATAATGTCTGCAAGTTCATACGATAAGCCATCAATAAGAAATGTTTCTTTTCTTTTTCAGTCGCCTGTTCATACCGGTTACTGGTCCTGATATGATATTAGTACTTGAGTTTGTGCAGGTTCAAGTCTATGCCTCAGTCACACTTCTCATTATTTTCATTCCTAAAGTAAGCCTCTTTTTTCCATTGGAAACTAATTAATGTAAACCAAAAAATGTTTGCAAACGACAAATCCTCGCATATTTCGCAATCAAAGGAAATCGCGAAAGTTTGTCTTTATTAAATATCGCAAGAAGTTTTAAACGTACTTTTTGTCCGTCGTTTTACAGTCCGCCATTTTGAACGCATGGGCTAATAAAAATTCTTATCGTTATCCTCTCTCAGTGAAAATAAAAATAGTTGGCTCATGATTTGCAAACTATATTTTATCAGTTATACAAATGAAAATATTTGAAAATTACTAGTATAACTTGCATTTACTAGTATTTGATTCATGGCCATTACTAGTACTTGTACATCAATTCAATTTCAAATCTGCATAAGAATGACTTCAAGTGTCAAGTGTGTCATCGGTGTTTGCGATTTACCGACTTTCCTTTTATTCAGATTTTTAATACCGGCTCTGGTCGAGCCACGCTGTACATCAAGGCAAACTTTCATGATTTTCGTTGATCGACGGTTTCTCGTTCGCGAACATTTGTTGGTTTACAGTAAAATAGATTACTTACGGGAGGTGTTCAACATATAACTGAAAAGTTTAAAATTCAAATTCAAGAAGCGCGCACGAAATTGATGAAAAATATAAAAATCATATGCGTGAAAATAGGTGATAAATTGGATGTTACAGTCAATGGACTTTCGAAGACTGGCCATTCATATACACGTTTCAAAAAAGTGGTTGTTAAAAATATTCAGTCATATAGATCTAAACTAGCAGTGAGCATAGTACAATAAAAGCTCGCAGTGCTGTTGCACTAAAATATAACACCATAGGCACGCGATATCCTGCCCAACCCAGTTGCAAAGTAAATTAAAGGTTAAAAAGATGGACACTAGATCTACGTTACATATTACGGTTAGATTACGTTATTAGTCAGTTTCAGTTATGTCAATCTAAAAGAACGTCTTTTAAATAGAGGATATTTGTTTGTTTTGAGTGAATATGGAATATATCTCACTGAGAAGTGGGAAAATTCAAATATTTTCACGAGCGCCTAGCGCAAGTGAAAATATGAACATTTTCTCACTTTGAGGTGAGATATTCTATATTCACGAAAAACAAACAAATTTTCTTTTTATCTTATGCTTAATTACGTTGAGATATGCATTTTGCAACAAATTTTAATCTCAACGCGGGAAACAGACGCGCGTAAACGAACATGACGTCAGTCATGATGTAACGTTAGGAAGACGCACACGACATAAAGTTCCATTTTATTTTATTTCTTGCTGCATAACTTTATGAAATTCTCATTAAGTAAAATAATTTGACTCGAGAAATATACTATAAAGAACAAAGTGCGACTACCATTTTCATCCTGTTTTATGCAAATAATTTAAAATTTATACACAATGTACAAGTAGATCGGCAAAGCTATATCATTTACAGTGAGTGATATGGATTATATCTCACTGATAAAACACAGTATTTCATCAGCTAGCATAAAATAAAAAAAAACAATATAGAATCTATAGAGCTACTATAATTATTTACGTTCGTCACCTTATATTTCTATTCCTAGTTTCTGGCTGTCAGAAAGGAGAGAAACAACCAAGTTTGCAAAGCCATTATGAGCCAGACTTCTATACTAGCTGCGGCAGGTCGCTTCAAATCCAGCCCCTCTGTTGCAATGGACTTAAATGTAAATTTTCTGAACTACATGGTAGAACAAGTAGAGAAGTCTACACAGACAACCGAAAATATAGAAAAACAAACCGCCGAGTGAGCAATATTGTATAGATCACAAACGGAATTCTTTCATTTTGTATTAGATCTATGTTTATTTGGGGAAAAAACCTTGTTTTTCGTCTATAGCAATGTATTACATTTAGTTAGAAATAAACTTTAAATAAATAATTATAAAATGTTAATCAACTTATTGTGATTAATTCTGACACCTTTATGATAAGGATGTATGTCCCATACTGTCTCAGATCAGTTACACCATTTTCGAGTGTCCGGAGCAGGCCAATGTTCGCGTTACTTAGTGACTAAAAGTAAAAAAGAAGTCCTCATTGCAAATGCCTTTACCTGTTTATTAGACTTCGAAAAATAAAATTGACAAGAAGAAAATTTGAAAGCACAGAATGCAACAAAGCCAAATAATAGCAGATTTACTGTGTTTAATTGAGCCTGTTCATAAGAGGTAATGAAAACTCGCAACATCCCTAACGCCCAAAGCACCGGATTCAGTGGAACTCTGTTATGTAGTTACATTGACCCCAAAAGGACTAGAAAATACTAGTCCAATTTCGGGGAGACTTTTCACGACCGCCAAATTCATATTGTCAGTAGTACGATCCTTTGGACGCATAGAACGCAGTCAAACAAATTAATAGCAGACTCGGGTCGACTGAATCAGATCACGAGTTCATACCATCGACCTGAGCGGAACCCTTAGATAAAGATTTATGAATGTTATACATACCCAATGACCAGAAGACAAGTGAAAAGAAAGAGTGACTTCATCCTCGGTCTGTAAATGTTTTGCTTCTGTAATTGTCGCAAGTTTCATTGTTGTTACGCTTATATTTCTATTGCATTTAGAGGGTAGCTGCTTCTGTCGAATTCAGACAGGATCATTATTTACTTCAGATGTCTCTACAGAGATATTTTCAAATCAATTAATATCAGTCAGATTACATGGACTGTTCTAAACAAAACACTGCAAGCTCTATACTTGGTTGTGGTTATATATAAAACATCTTTTTTTGTGCATGAAAGATTGACTATCAATTTTAGTTAGTTAGTTTAGTTAGATCTCCTTTACTCGAGATCATTATTGGTTTGGACAAAAAATTCCATCGTTTTGTCAATTCTAGGCTTTACGACCGGTTTATACAAGACCGGAATATGTAAATTCTGGTGAATGAATCAACCTGTAGATTTTATAATATTGCTGGAGAACAAAGAATCTGTCAATTAGGTAACAATAACTTGTTAGGTGATGAATTTCGTTATCTCTTCAGTTGCACTTACTTTAATAATGTTAGAAAAAAAATATAAATGACTATTGCTTTAAACATCCTGCTATTTAATTCTCCAAACTTATGAATTGTGAAAATAGAACTACTTTACTTAAATTGGCAGTCTTTTGTATAACAAATAATGTCTAGGTTTAGATAATTTGCAAGTTTTGGGGTGATGGACCCGTAATCAAACTTGGTTGCTTGTTCTACTTGGGTGGCTCGGCATTCTTCGGATGTAGAAGTTGCCTATTGCTCACATATCCGAGAGTGTTGAGATCGTGTGTGGAGGGTATGTAGTTCGCCGACTGTGATTGCGGGTCCACTACCTTAATAACATTTCTCATCCTTCTCGTACACTGTTATCCATAAATATATCTTGTTTAATATGCCATGTTGTTGTATGATATGTTATGTTTATGTAAGATACCCATAAGGACATTGGCTTTCAATAAACTTTGAAACTTCGGACACTTTCTACATATCTGCTGTGGTAAAAAAGACACATATGCATCGAGATATTGAAACATCAATTTTTATGTTTCATAGCTCGACATGTGTTGAAACTTACTAGGCACATGTTGACAAGAAGTTAAAACACAGTTTATCAACATCTTATCCACACTTAAACAAATATCTAAAACGCAAAAACATATAGTACGAAAAAAGCAGACAACGCTCTAGAAAATGTACACTAATATATGTTTTTATTCTATACCTATTTTATATATCTAATCGCGAACGTTCATTTGCAACACGTGACCGTACAATATATTACGGTATTTGGATGCACGTGCGTACAAAAATCCTGTATTTTCTGTATTTGGACGCACGCGCGTACAAAAAATCCTGTATTTTCTGTATTTGGACGGTTCAACAGTCCCATGTTAAACATACGATAAAGCCCAAAACGCGTGAAAATGTTCCGAATGTAAATCGGATGAAGTAGGCGCTCTATGTACAGAGTTTGATTATGCGTCTTGAAATCTGGATTTGAGTTTTTTTGTTTACAACACACAAAAACGATTCAAGGAATACAATGCTATCTGATTTAGATATTAAAACGTTCGTTAATAATCAAAAACTTAAAAATACAGTAAAAAGGATCATCAGATGTTGGAATATTTGAAAAGTCGCTAAAAGATGCCGTTCCGGACGAAACCTAGAAATTGTTATCAGCCCTGACTGTCTGAATAGCTACCTCAGCAGTTTTTATTGAACGGTTAAGAAACTAAATGGAGAAGATTATGAATGGCAGCGGACGGGCGGTCAGCATCCAAAACATGCCTACGCTATAATTCAGTTTTCGTCGGATCTTCGCCAAACTTGCTGACAATGTTTGTGGGCATTACATCTCGGCCAATTTCGCTAACCAGCCAAATTGTACCAGGCACTGTTTGATTATAGTCCTTGAAGTACTCGGAAAACGGGGAATTCATCCCCAACTTTGAGCGTGAAATATACGAGAACCACAACTCTTGTCGGTATTGATTTTTTGCCTTGTGCGCCGTTGTAGTTGTTTCCCTTTACACTAAAATATCGATAAACCTGCTGTTTGGCATTTAAAGGTAAACTCGGCTCTACATTTTCGAGCAACGCATCTTGGTTAGACAGAATTATTGAAGTATGCTAATTAAAGCAGAATATAACACATCTTTAAGCTACTGTAATTAATTGTATTTTATGGACTTTGCTAGATATCGACATTGTTTCACGAGTTATAAATGATTCTATTATATTAAACAATAAGTAAAATGTACGATTTTACAGTAAAAATACTTGTTTATCATGCGTATGTAATGTTGATTTTCTGTCCTGTATATGCTGAGTGGAGTTATAAGTTTCGTTGAATGCATGGACCAAAAATTTAAAAATAAAAAATGCCACTTTTCAGTGGTAAAGGATATACATAAAACATCACACTAAACGATTCCTTTTCTTTCAAATCCCTTTTGAAAGCATTTCCCCTTTTTGCTGTGAAACGTAATGTTGTAAAATTATGTTCTCGTGTTATTTTTTTTTTAATTTATCGCCATGAAAATTTCGATTTTGACAATTACTGCATATTGACTGTAAGTATTTTACGAGTGATGTTTTATGGACCTTTGCGAATACACCGGATGGAGATAAGTTAAACACCCCAGGCTATGCTAATTACCCCCAAAATACGTCTGTAATAAAAATAATCAACTGAGACATAAAGTAGAGATGTTCTGCCATATATATCTTCTCATAACAGATATTTATTTATTAAATTATTTATCGGCAAATTGATCATAGATGTACTTTTTTTTGCATAAAATTTTAGATGGGTGTAGAAAATTATAACAGAAATTTAGGTGACGGTTAAGCAGTTTGTTTCAGAATAGTTTCGAACAGCTGGACAATACAATCTAAACTGAATTAAACACATATATAAATTTTGGCAATTTCTAGTGTCATGTGTGTTTTTAAATGCCTAGATCCACTACTATATAAATTCAACATTTCATTTTGAGTCATGTTTGTGCACATTTATATTATACATACATTTGTTTAAAAAAAACATTTTATAATTGTCTAAAACACATACTATCTTACATTTTACAATTAACCTAAAGTATCTATTTGCTATTAAAAATTATTGTATTACAATACAACTTCATTGTTTCACAATATTTCGCAAAAAGACCATAAAACATTTGTGAAGAGGTGTCCACCACGATAATCCAATCTAAAACCCCCGTCTTATCTGCTGCTTATCAGCGATTATGTAATAGTCGCTAATTGATGGGCAATTTTTCACAACAGGGGTCCCCGTGGACCATGAAGATTTGTGGAGTATAGGAATTAATTTTCCTTTATGGAATGTAGAATAATAATATAGTTATAAAAAAGGTCATATACAGGTGAAAGTGATTATTGTATTTGATAAATATACATCTGTTTGTTTTTTGTTTTTTCAGTTTGAATAATAAGTTTCGTAAAGTGTACCCTTTTCATCTTCTACTGAATTGTTCGCACGGATAAATAAATCAAATTATCACCACAGTTTAACATGACCATCATTCATTAATTTGTAATTTATACTTTTTCATTCACACAGTGATCAGTGAACGTAAAGAAGTCATGGCTGTATGTAATATTTTAGGCCCATACATAACAAAATTTTCGCGAAATGTTTCAATTATTGAACAGTTTATTGAAATATCGTCAAAAATTATACCGGCACACAGTTTGTAAAGCAATTACATGGAATTAATTCTAATTGCCTTTTTAATTTAAAGCGGACTTTTTAAGACCAATTTATTTCCAATTAAAGATGTGACTTAAAGTTTGCCAATTCAAAAAAGTTAAGTAAATATTTGTGAAAAGTGCTCAAGATTGCGATTACTTCATTTTCAAATTAAAATGGAAGCAATTTGTCATAATTCAATTTTAAAATGAAAAATACCCAGACAATGTTCAGACAATGGAGAATACTTCACGAGGTTATAAAATAATGTCATTTTGATAGAAAATGTCTTTATAGCCTTTTAGAACCTGACATAACCGATCTTTTCAAAATTTCTATATAGAAATACATAGAAACCATAGTCATCAACTTCAAACAAAAATGGAAGCAATAAGTTTTTGTATCACATCGATAAAAAATATATTGAAATAAAGGGCAAAAAATGAAGATTACTTCACGAGGTTATAACATTTTGTTAAATAACGATAAAAATACGTTTTTAATGTTTGAAATATATTTTCCTATACAAATTTATAGTAAAATTGCTTATCGATAAACGTTATCGGGTCCGCGATCCGTGTATATTCAAGGGAGACTACTTTTGCCAAACTACTGGTCAGTGTATTGGAATGTTGGCCATGTAGCCTTGTCCCCTCTTTAAAGTCGAACAGTTTTCATCCGATCTTCACCAAACTTGCTGACAATGTTTGTGGGCATAATATCTCAGCCAAGTATTATTACCACCCAAATCGCAAAATGGCTGTTGTAGGGAGGTTGCACCATATACTTTTTTTAATGATGATACGCAGAAAAAACAACATTCAATGAATTACGTATATTACGTATGAAGTGAAATAAATATAGAATAAAAAGGTTATTAAAGGTCTAACATTGTTCTGTATAATATATATTGGCACTCGTACCAAGCTGGGGAAAAACTAGAAAAGGCAGGAATACAGTATTCAGTGAAACATTTTTAATTTAAACTATTATTATAGTAAGATAAAATAGATATAGAATAAAAAGGTTATTTAACATTGTACTGTACAATACAAGATATATTTGGACTCGTACCCAGCTGCGAAAACCATATTGAACTCGCCTAGCGGCTCGTCCAATATGGTTTTCTCAGCTAGGTACTCGTCCAAATATATCTCCGTATTGTACAGAACAATGTTGAATAACTTAATAATATCATACATTTCAATATACCAATATTAAATGTACAGTTGTTAATTGTTTATCTGTCGGGAAGTTTCCTTGAGGTAACGAAAACGTTCGAGGAAAAAATAATATGTTTAGTCAATTGTTATGATCATCAAAAAGTTTGTGCAAACCCCGGTAATTATTTTAATATAGAATATTGACGTTGAAATATCTGAAAATACCGCTAAATTGGCAGGGTGACCGTCAGTGTGACACGGTGATGTATATGTAACGGAACGATAGAGCAATTGATGAACTGCTCATGCAACAGCTTGCATACGTTATAAAAACTTTGATATTTTCCCTTTACTTAGTTTTTTTTTTTTGTTGTTGTCACAAGAATTCAAATACTGAACGTTTCAGCTAACGCGAGATTCACTTCTTTGCCAATACTGAAAGTAGTTTCTTGAAATTTAGCGTTCCCGCAGGACAGTGTGTCGTTGATAAAATATCAAAGTTCCCGCAGGACAGTGTGTCGTTGATAAAATGAGCCGTGCAATGAGAAAACCAACATAGTGGGTTTGCGACCAGCATGGATCCAGACCAGCCTGCGCATCCGCGCAGTCTGGTCAGGATCCATGCTGTTCGCTAACAGTTTCTCCAATTCCAATAGGCTTTAAAAGCGAACAGCATGGAGCCTGACCAGACTGCGCGGATGCGCAGGCTGGTCTGGATCCATGCTGGTCGCAAACCCACTATGTTGGTTTTCTCATGGCACGGCTCAAATATCAAAGTTTCCGCAGAATCGTATAAAATTACTTATTTTACGACTGCGACCCATTTTTGAAAAGTCATGCACTAAAACATTGGAATTTACAAACAAATGAAAAATGTTATAAGGAGCGAAAACGACCATAAAAATAATAGAGACACACATTCTGACAAAGTTTTATGACAATCAAGTCAAAAATATTGTCTCTAGGGTGTTTACAAGGTGTTTCAATGTTCTGAAATAGTGACCTAGTTTAAAATGTCAGGTATTAAACCTTAATTTCATAGAGACAAACAAACACTCTGACAAAGGTTCAGGAAGATCAAAATGAAAAATGTGGTCTCTAGAATGTGAACAAGGTTTTCTATTATTTGACCTAGTGACTTAGTTAAAGATCTCAGGTAAATTGACCTTAATTTCATCGAGACAAACGTTCTGACATTTTTTTAAAGATCAAATGGAAAAATGTGGCCTCTACAGTGTTAGCAATGTTTTTTCTATGATTTGACCTAGTGGCCTGGTTTTTGACTTGGGGTAAACCATTAGAATTCATAGAGACAACTATTCTGAAAAAGTTTAATGAAAATCAAAACAAAATGTTGCCTTCAGAGTATTAAAAAGAAGTTTGACCTAATGATCTAGTTTTTAACCTCAGATAATCTAATTTGACTTGTTTTATATTTCATAGAGACAAACATTCTGACAAAGTATTATGATAATCAAGTAGAAAATGTGGCCTCTAGAGTGTTAATAAGGTTTTTCTATGATTTGACCTGGTGACCTAGTTCAAGACCTCAGGTATAATAATTTCAAACTTGACCTAGCTTTCATAAAGAAAAGCATTATAACAAAGTTTTACGGAGATGAGGTAGAAAATATGGACTCTAGAGTGTTAACACAGTTTTCCTACTAACTGACCTAGTGACCAAGTTTTTGACCCAAGATAACCCAGTAACAAACTCATCCGTGCATTCTGATCAAATTCCATTAACATCTGGCCTAAAATGTGTCCTCTAGTGTGTTAACAGTCAAATTGTTACAACGCACGACAGACATCGCACGAAGACGGACGCCGGACACTGGGTGATCACAATATCTCATTTTGAGCACTTTGTGCTCAGGTGAGCTAAATATATATAAAGTCGTTGTTGCACCTTGTTGAAAAAGATCGTTTGGTATTTGTATGATATTCAACTATTTTTTGGTTTAAAAATGAAATCTACACCACTGTAGTCTTATAAATTGCATTCATCCATTCTCTAAATACAATAGTTACCTGAAGGCCCTATATCGTTCAAATGACACGTTTTTACCCAGATAACCTAGTATCTTATTTGACAAAGATTGCATAGAGACAACCATTTTTACCATGTTTCTATAATTTACCCAAGTGACCCTGTTACAAATTTATCTAAGACTAAAACAGACAAACATTTTGACTAAGTCTCGTGATGATCAGGTTGAAATAATAGATCAAGCCTCTAGCATGTTAAGAAGGTCTATCTACGCTTTGATCTAGAGACCTAGATTTTATAATAGATAATGTACTTTCAAACTTGACTTAAGTATCATAGAGACAAACACTTTGACAAAGTTTCAGGAAGATGAAGTAGAAAATACGGCCACTAGTGCATTCACATCGGGTTTTTTTGTGGTTTAACCAAGTTACCTAGATTTTGATCACACGTAACCCATGTTTTAAACTGACAATGATTTCAAAGAGACAAACATTCTATTAAAGCTTTATAAAGGATTTATGAAGCTCAAGTATAAAATGTTGGTCCAATTTCGGGGATACTTTTCACGGCTACCAAGTTCACATTGTCAGTAGTTCGATCCTTTGGAACGCATAGAACGCAGTCAAACAAATTAATAGCAGACTCGGGTCGACTGAATCAGATCACGAGTTCTAAGCTCAAGTATAAAATGTTGTCTCTTCAGTGTTTACATAGTTTTTCTATGATTCGATATTGTGACCTTCTTTTTCAACTCATGTAAACCAGTTTTGAAACTGGCCTAGAATATACAGTGACAAACGTTCTAGAGTGTTAATAAGTTTTTATTCAATAATTTATTTTGTGACCTAGTTTTCAACTCGGGTACCCCAGTTTTAAACATGACCTATATTTCATAGATACAAGCATTCTGACAAAGTATTATGTCGCCTCTAGACTGCTGACAAGATTTTACCATGATTTGACCTAAGGACATAATTTATAAATTAAAGTGAATCAGTTTTCAATCTGACCAATATTCTGCCAGTTTTATGAAGATAAAGTAGAGAAAATGTGGCCCCTAGAGTGCTAACAACGTTTTCTTTTTAAATGACCTAGTGACCTAGTTTTAGACCTTAGATAACCCAGTTTCAAACTCGTCCGAGATTTAATTAAGGTAATCTCATGGAAATTAGGTCAATATTGAGACCTCTAGTGTTAACAGTAAAATTGTTGACGATGGACACCGGACAAACACAATAGCTCACTTCGGGCACTGTGGTAAACTATTAAAACTTTTATGTGTATTTTGTAACTTTTAAAGGTGAGATGTGGTAGTATAATGAATATGAGCCGTGCCACGAGAAAACCAACATAGTGGGTATGCGACCACCATGGATCCAGACCAGCCTGCGCATCCGCGCAGTCTGGTCAGGCTCCATGCTGTTCGCTTTTAAAGCCTATTGGAATTGGAGAAACTATTAGCGAACAGCATGGATCCTGACAAGACTGCGCGGATGCGCAGGCTGGTCTGGATCCATGCAGGTCGCATACCCACTATGTTGGTTTTCCCGTGGCACGGCTCATATAATTATCTTTGCATTATTACGTATTTTTGAAATGCTGAAAAAATGAACTGAACGTATTACATTTTAACGGTACTGGCAATATAGCAAATGGCGGGTAAGCTGTTTTGCTAAATATAGTTCAAACCTTCCTATTGTCTTTCTTTTTCTGGATAGACATTGTTTTTCTGTCTCCAATAACGTATCTTTCAGTATAATAACTGTTATCATTGCTTTGTACTGCTATTTCAGATAAAACACGTATCACTTGGCGGTATAATAACCTGGCTTTAAATGGTGTCTTACCGCGAACTGTACTGAAACCCTAAAACACCACGTGAATGGGGCAGAAACGTATTTAAATGCAAAATATACACAACTAGCATTAACGTTTTAGAACTGTTAAACATACAGACCGTTTAAAAAAACATATAAGGAACATACTATTGAAAACATTAAATTTATTAGCAACAAAATCTATAAAGTCAACTCCAGCGGAATGATTTTAATTCTAAAGAGCTTCTAAAAAGCGGGGAAATATACGCCCGAAGTTAAACACCTAAGGAGGTTAAGCACCACCACGAAGACATAGCTATATGAAATCCAAGCAAGCTTAGAATTCATTGACAAATCAGTTAAGCATAAAATAGTTGGAATTAATATCACTCATAAAACTTGAAGGTGTTTTGTCACAAAAACATATGTCTCCCCCCTTTGTATACATTTAGTTCTGGCGGTCATTTTGCGCAGCGAAGCGGAACATGTCGGCGATATGCACAACTAGGCTTGGTACTGATCACTCCTGTGAAGTTTCGTCGAAATCTGTCCAGCAGTTTGACCTGTGAAAGCCAGACAAGATTTTTCTATCTTTAGCGATGGTGGCCATTTTGTGAAGCGAAGCGGAACGTGACAGCGATATGCACAACTAGACGACAGAAACCGTTTTTTCGGAGGGTAACTGCGGAGTCGTGGGGTTAATAGGGGCTGGGGAAGTAGATTGTTTTTGAAGTTATGCTTCACGAAGTATGATACTTTTGACCTTTGAGCTCAGTTTGTGACCTTAACCTTTCGCCTGCCTGCCTGCTTCATGCGCGCTACACATCGCCCCGTTGCAACCAATCTACATGCCAAGTATGAAGTCAATATCCTGACCTATCATCCGGACACAAAATAATACCCAAGATTTAATCTTTGAGCTAAATGTGGGACCGTAACCTTTAACTTACTGACCCGGTTTTGCGACCTGCACTTCGTGTAATCACCATCTACCTTTACTGCAATTTCAAATTCAATACGTTGAATAGTTTTCAAATTGTGCTCTGGACACAAAATGTGACGGAAATATTTGAAATTTGAGCTCAATTTGTGACCTTAACCTTTGACCTTACAATCTAGCGCAACGCACTGCTTATCCTTAATTTTGATCACTACCTACCGATCTGCTAGGATGAATACCTCGGTTTTTAACTTATTGTTTAAACACGAAATACGATGTCAGATTCAATATGTAACCTTTAGTTTTTTACCTTCTTGCTCTTTGGACATCGTCTCACCGGCACCTACTTTTATGCCAAGTTTGAAGTCCAAATATTTTTTTACGTTTTATGCGCTAGCTACTAATTTTAACGGACAGACAGACGTACATTTATTTATTTTGTTGGGTTTAACGCCGTACCGACACAATTATATGTCATATGGCGACTTTCCAGCTTTGATGGCGGAGGAAAATCCCCAGGTGCCCCTCCTTGCATTATTTCATCACGAGCGGGAAGCTGGGTAGAACCCTCGACCTTCCGTAAGCCAGCTGGATGGCTTCCTCACATGAAGAATTAAACGCTCCAGGCACACGCGTCATCACATACTACATCCGTTTTTATTTTCAAAACGAGTGTATAACGGTAATGTTTTTGAGCACTTTCGAGAGAAGGTCCATATGTCAGTGTTCAACAAATGCATATGGTACAAAAACAATTAAAACAGGAATTAACCACGACAATATGGCACACTCAAAAGTCGTCATATGTAAGTTTAGGTGTCTTAAGGTGGTAGTATAACAGTTGATGGAATCTTAGTCGCTAAAATCTTCTAAGGTTTGTTACTATATTAGTACAGAATGTAAACCTATACATTTCTGGGAAAAAAATCTTTTTTAATTCCTAAACAGATAATACAAAACTGGTGATATTCCTTCTAAATACAAAACGATATAGGTCACTAAAGGGAATAAAATGTTCACCCAATCATCAAAAATTGAACAAGGCTTACATACCCGCTGTAACTAGTCCCGTTCCCAGGCAGCAATGTTTTCTAAGATATAAACATGGCTTGAATGAATTTGTTAAACTGCCACAAAAGGAATATGCCTTTCACAGTATTTTGAAATCGGGCCAGCAGTTTGAGACGAGAGGCATACAGGGTAAATTAGACCCGTCCCCTGGAGGCCAGGTTGTTGAAAGAAACAGAATGATATGAGGAGTAGAGGGTCACCCAAGGAACATTGCTGTGAAATTATTTAGAACTGGATCAGCAGTTTCAGGGGAGAGGATTTTCTAAGTGTATGGAAAATTAATAAAATAGAATGATTTGAAGAAGTTTAGTATACGGTCACTCAATGAACATTTCTGTTAAAGTTTTTCAAAATAAGGCCAGCGTTTCTATTTATTTTGGACGACGAACGGACAAAGAGGGACATCTAACGGCTCTTAAAGCTCGCCATGAGCACTTCGCGCTTAAGTTAGCTAAAATATTTTCTGGGGTTGGATAGATGTTGGGCGGTTTAATGTGGTTGGGCGTGGTAGGAGGGATGACTGGATACTTTAGAGATAATAACAAGAAACAAAAGAAACTGGAAGCAGCGTAAACATTTTTAGCGGGGAAGGATGTGAGACGCTGACAACGTGTGGAATGGGGATCACGGAAGTTTAACAGGCACTATAAAGAAACGCAGGATACTAAAGCGAAAAACATATTTGTGGGGAGTGGTGGTGGTTGTGTTAGGAATAAATGTGGGCGAATGGGTGGGTGGGTGTGGAGACATAATACGAAGAAAACTTATCAAAGAAGAATTAAACAAATGGCGGGGGAGCTAACATCAGAGTGGGATGGTATTGATTAATTGGAGAAGTACGGCAGGGCAGATGTCGGGATACTAGGAGACAATAACAAGAAAACACAAGAAACTGAAAGTACAAAAAATATGACTTATTTGGGTGTGCGGGGAAGAGGTTTGGATATACAGAAGTTACCAGTCTTCCAACACTGTTCCCTGAACACATTTTAAATTCCATACGACACCCAAACGGCACAACCGCTTTTTGAGCATCCGCCCTAAAAACGCAGTACAACTTTTGGGTATAGGGGATCAACATGAACTGTAATAATCCTTGTAAAAAATCAGTGATAGTTCAGAATTCTATTCCCTTAAGTGACCTTATCTTGTAATCATATGCTCCCAGTATAGTCATTTTTATTCATTCGCCGTCTTAAGTGAATTTATGGGACAGGGACTGTGAGGAATAAACAATTTATATTAAAAAGAAATAGAGCAAAAGTTGATGATACATATGCCTTACATTTAAGCTACAGACTTCAAAATTCAAAGTTTCAAATTATTCTAAACCTTTTTCTTATAAATGGATCAACTGTTGACATTTTTATGGAAGCAAAGCGAACTTAGTTTTAAGATTTTAATATTCATAACATTGCAGGATGCGAGTCTCGAGCTCCTGAGAAGAAACTCTTTTGAAACTCACAAAACATACATTACTATCGTTTATGTTCAATCATAAAAAGAGCTCGTAGAACACGAAATGCCCCACTTGATGCATTCAATAACCGTGCACAAGGAACAGAAATTATTTGGTCACTGTGCACTGGACGTTTGATGTACTGACCTCGAATCAATAATTATGGGTCATTTACCAGTCATAAGTGACCTCCGTATCAAATGTACGTGATCTTAGACCAAGCATTCTGTTAATTATTTGGCGAAACAAATTCTAATGTCCTGTGTCAATGTGACCTTGACCTTTGACCTACTGACCTCAAAATCAATAGTCATGATCAACCTCCCTATTAAGTTTCGTGATCCTAGGCCCTAACGGTCACTGTGACCTTGACCTTTGACCTACTGACCTAAAAATCAATAGGGGTCATCTGCTGGTCAAGATCGACCTCCCTGTCAAGTTTCGTGATCCTAGTGCAGCGTGCACGGTCTAGCTCAGAATATATAAAATATAGTATAAGTTTTCCTATGGGCTTCCTTGCCGACTGATTGAAATAAATTATTTTAAAAATATAAAATAATTATTGCTAATCCACCTATCTCAATTTAACTGATGACGAGCACTCAAAATTAGTGGATGGGGTCTTGTTGTATGGTGATTCACAACAAACAATGCCCGAGGTGAATACCATACATAAGATTTATCAAAATACAACCAGATATCAAGTTCCTATCGTCATGGCCCTTTTGCAATGTTTTGAGTAAGGACTCAGACTGTGATAGGAGGTCAAGAACTTAATAGTATTTGGTAATATTTTCCTATTTGTTATCTCTAGGCAGCTGGGCAGATTCTTTAATATATTTACTTTGACGTTGTTGACTCCTCGGTAGCCAGGCAGATTCTCATCTCTTCGTGGCGCTGGCCTCGTATTTATAAGCTTCATCCAACTGTAATTAATGAGCGCTCAATGATCATGACGAAATCAATCTCTTTAGTACAATGATCATCGAAGTGCGTAATTTGTCTTTAATTTGTGTATTTTCCGTAATTAGAACCTAAAACTATCGTAATTGACGTGTAAGTAGATAGAACTTTCTTTTCTAGGAATTCATGAAAGATAAGTGCTAATTTCGTTTAGTCTATTATCTAAAATATTGAATTATAACGGTTCATCGGTGGGTGCGAATATGATTGGGTTAAACTATTTTAGGTACGAATTATAAGGTATGCAGTAACTAAATCATATCAAACATTCTGATAGAGGCATCTCACCACACTAGACCCAAGCGTTCTCAAGTTATCGTCCGGAAACGGTTTAAATGTTCCAGATCACATTGACCTTGACCTTTGACCTACTGGTCTCAAATCAATAGGGTCATCTGCTGGTCATGACCAACCTCCCTACTAATTTTCTTGATCCTAGGCCTAAGCGTTCTTGAGTTATCATCCGGAAACCGTTTAACTGTTCCGGGTCTGTGTGACCTTGACCATTGACCTACTGATTTATTTCAAATCGTTAGGGGGTCATCTGCTGGTCATGAGCAACCTCCCTATCAACTTTCATGATCCTAGGCCCAAGCGTTCTTGAGTCATCATCCGGAAACTGAATGGTCGACCGACCGACAAATGTAAAACAATATACCTCTCCTTCTTCGAAGGGGGGCATAATAATAATTATGCTACCGTATAACATAAGCTGACTAATCATTTCTGTCAAAAAGTAGGAAGATCAAACAGAAAAAGTTTGAATTTCTAACCGGGAATGTTTAAAAATACCTTTTAACGTACAGGATTGTCGTGTATTATATATGTTTAGATCCGTGTGAGAGACAAACTGAAAAAGGACTGTCAAGTCAAAACAGGAATATACTACTATCAAGTTGAAATTCTGCATTATGCTTAAAAGCTATAAATAAAAATTTTCCCAGAACAAGAAAATTTAAATGCAGCAAGCGCAGCTGTCTATATATTACGACGTATTGCATGTTAAGTAAACTGTTCATATAATTGTGCTTTAGCCGAGTATTCTGAAATTATGCCTTTGCAAAATGGTCAAAAAGTAACCTGTGCCGTTTTACATTAACACCGTGTCAAATGATTTCATTGAAAATACTAAAAAGCGATATAAAAAGTAAAACAATTGTGTAAGAATTATGTTTGGCATTGCTAATGTATAACTGATTTGCACTTAGCCCCGCCAAGAGATCAAACCATTCCATCTTCCTTCGTATACAGTTGTCCATAAGAATGTCCAATCAGCTGTACAAAAGACCTGGTTGGCCTAGTTTAGCCTATTCATGACAATAAACAGCATCTATAAACATTTAACACTCTTCTCTTTGCTATCTCTTTCGTTTATTTAATTTGCGTAGATAAAATATAAAATATTGTAAAAGGTTGAGTTGATATCAATGTGTGCGGGTGAGTATCTGTCGATAATCACTGTACACAATAATAAGCGTCCGCTATAAATAATAAAACAGTTTTAAAATACACACGCATTAAGATACATTTCAGAACTGCTTTTGGTAAATGTTTAATAAAACGCGGCAAGTAAAACATGTATTCCTATACATACCCGTATATGGCACGCCAAATAATTACGTAAACTCAGGTTCACGGTCGAAAAACTAGGATGAACGGTCGATAAACTAGGTTTTTCGAACGTAAAACCAGGTTTTTCGAATACTACTGTGAAATCATTTTTATTCGCGTAGGACGAATTTTCGCGTATTTCGCGCTAGAACCGATGCGCGAATTTAAGACTGCGCTATTATTATTTTTTAATTTATTTTTTCATTTATAAATTGAAAATGCGCGAATTAAAGCCCGCGCAAAACAGTCCTTTTTACGTTTGCGGGAAATTTCATGCAAGCGAATTTAAATGATTTCACATTAACCTATGTTTTCGGACGAAGACGTAAGATAACGGGCGTAAACCATAGTTTACGCTCGTGAACCCAGGTTTACGTTCAATAAACTAGGTTTCACAACTGAACTATGAATTTCGGTCGCTATCCTAAGTTCACGAGCGTGAAACAATATTTATGGGCGTAAACCCGGGTTCACGAACGTAAACAATAGTTTACGAACGTGAACCTATATTAACGACCGTGAACTTGGGTTTACGACCGTGAACATGGGTTTACATAGGATAACGACCGAAAATCATAGTTTTGTTCGAGAAACCTAGTTTATCGAGCGTAATCCTAGGTTCACGTTTGTAATCTGTGGTTCAAGCTTGTAAACCCAAGTTCACGGTTGTAAACATAGATTCCCGCTCGTAAACATAGGTTCACGTCCGTAAACTATGGTTCACGGCAAGCAAATTATCCAATAATTACATTCTTGGCCGAAAAACTTGGATTATCAAATACTTACCTATGTTTTCAAGCGAAAACATAGGAAAACGGGCGTAAACCTTAGTTTACGCTCTTGAACCCATGTTTACGTTCGATAAACTAGGTTTTTCGATTGAGCAAGAACCTATGTTTACGGGCGTGAACCTGGGTTCACGAGCGTGAATCATAGTTTACGAACGTGAACCTATGTTAACGACCGAAAATCATAGTTCACGCTCGTATACCCTAGTTCACATTCGTAAACATAGATTCACGTTCGTAAACATAGGTTCACGTCCGTAAACTATGGTTCACGGTCGTAAACATAGGTTCAAATACTTACCTATGTTTTCAACGAAAACATAGGAAAACGGGCGTAAACCTTAGTTTTCGCTCTTGAACCCATGTTTACGTTCGATAAACTAGGTTTTTCGATTGAGCAAGAACCTATGTTTACGGGCGTGAACCTGGGTTCACAAGCGTGAACCTGGGTTCACGACCGTGAACTTGGGTTTACAAGCGTGAACCTACTTTCACGAGCGTAAACTATGGTTTGCGGCGTTATCTTATGTTTTCGCTCGAAAATATAGTTTAGTATTCGAAAAGCCTGGTTTTACGTTAGAAAATCTGGTTTATCGATCGTTAATCTTAGTTTTTTGACCGTGAACCTCGGTTTATGTAATTATTGGACAATCGGCGTGCCATACCCGTACACAAACACAAATGATATACCTTCCTATTTTTTGATAACAGTTATTCGTTAAGTGGACTAACCCACATATTTAAGACGAAAAATAATTTATAAATAAAAATCCATTACAAGTGAGTACTCTAAAAGTGATAAATGGTACAAACTTATTGACACAAGATTTTGGCAAATAAAATAACCAAATATATTGCGCAGAAGGTAGTAAACCGTTGCATCGCGTTTGAATTTTTGCAGAAAACTTACATTGTTCTTGAACTTTTACCAATATCTTTTCAACTTTTCATCCTCTTTATCATTCTTCAATGTTATATATACATTTTATGCCAAACTTTGAGGGAATGAACATGTTGAAAAATTTCAACCAAACTGTGGGCGGGTAGCTTTAATGTCAAATCCTAACTTTTACACATTTTATTGATCACAGCCGGTCCATGATCATTATAATCAAGTCTTGTCACCCATTTCGAATCCATACTGCTCAGAGAGGCCATGATTGAGCCGCCACTCCATGCTGCATAATGTCTTTCGGCACGAGGAATTTCTTTTACCTTAACATGAAGACCGGACGGAAATATTTTGTTCATCTCAATTTGCAGTCTCATTGTGATCCCTGAGAACATCGTGTTGCCTCCAGATAAAACTATATTCTTACAGGCAGAGTTTCGTATATCTGCTTCAGCTAGATTCAAAGTTCTTTGTACTTGCAGATGAAGACCGGGACAATTACAGTTAAACATATCCGGTTTGAACAAACCTTCACCACACATTAGTCTCTCTTCATTTAGCTTGATAGTTTCGCCGTCTGGGAGTGTGTAGATTCGTTCATAGAAATCGGTAGATTTGGCGAGCTTTAGATCAGCGTCATAATCCTCTGACACGAACACTAACTTTTCTTTTATTGCTTTTGAGTAAGGCAAGGGATCAACCGTGAAAGTTTTGTCCTTAATATCTGATATCATTTTGGAAAGATGATAAGTCAGTGATCTCCCTGCATAGAATGTCTTTGGTATAGTTTCTCTTATGAGACGACCTTCGTACACAACGCTTGTGTAAGTCGTGGAATCCCCCGACTCTACAACCGTTCCGGTAGTCAGTCCGGAGCTCAGCAAAGATAAAACGGACGTATCTTGGAGGTAGAGTGCTTGTACATCTAAGTATTCGAACATAATCTCCGCCAACTTTTCTCTCATGTAATTTGGATTCAAAGGAGGTTCTGCGATAAACACATTTTGTTCTTCGGAGTTTACCTCTAATTTTGTCATTGTTTTGTCATATATATCTTGCATAACGTCCCAGTCTACAACAATACCATTAGCTACTGGATGAACTTCTGTCAAATGACACTGTTCATGACCTGGTAGTTCAATATCGACTGATTTTATCGCTCGCTCATTTAAACTGCTATGTGTACCTTCAGCCTATAAAGAAGTAAAATCATTTAAGGTAATGCATTCGAAAAGACAATCAGCAACTTTCGTGTGATATCGTATTCTTATATGCTCTTCCGGCATTCGTAAGCCGTTAATATAACTCAGAAGCGCACATGGATTTCCGTGACAACCGGGAAAAGCCGAAATCAAATTCGGAGAATACGTATTTCAACGGGAATACTAGTAACCAGTTGTTATTAATACCCTTAACGACAATGTCATTTAAGTGTTTACTGGCGTTCCGAGTTCAACATAGCTGCGACTTATGTTTTAAAAGCAGACATAACATAACGATCCGCCCTGATGAAGGTTCCAAGATGGAGCCAAAAGCTAGGCAAAGCTCAACAAAAAGTCTCAGATAGGTAACCATCATCACTTATTGCTGGTGTAGTTGTCTCCAAAGTTACAACATACAAGGCTTGAATGCATAGCAATGTTAACGCATGCATGCGTATAAAGATACTTTGCTTCACTTGAGTCAATGTTAACATTGTATATCGTAAATTAGCTATCTAAAAGCTGCCACAAACACTCCAATACAAAACTGACACAGTTCGAAATTTTTTAAAGTAAGTTAATGCTATAAAAATACTTCCTCCTACTTAAACGATACGGATCATTTTGTCTGATTTCAATCTGATAACACACAAAAATTGTTTGAAGAACCAGGAAGAGAATTTGAATAGCTGAAGTAGCCATAATTCAACTGAATATTAGAGCAGCATATGGTCGTTTCAAGTGTTCTTTTGTAAACGAGTTATTACCTAAACATTCATAACATTTACCAGTAAATCACTTGTTTAAAGCAATCAACATTCGTCGTTTCCATAAATGGATTAGCTTGCAGCAAGTCCCTCTAGTTTGCGATATTCTATATCCTTTAATAATTAAACTTTACAGGCCTGGTTGAATAAGGTTTGTAGGCTAATCATTGGAAGAAAAAACAATGGTGCAGCTTTTTAGAATCACCGGTACAATAATTATATGAGCCGTGCCATGAGAAAACCAACATAGTGGGTTTGCGACCAGCATGGATCCAGACCAGCCTGCGCATCCGCGCAGTCTGGTCAGGATCCATGCTGTTCGCTAACAGTTTCTCCAATTCCAATAGGCTTTAAAAGCGAACAGCATGGAGCCTGACCAGACTGCGCGGATGCGCAGGCTGGTCTGGATCCATGCTGGTCGCACACCCACTATGTTGGTTTTCCCATGGCACGGCTCATATTAAGCTGTATCTTGAAATCGAACAACTCTTAGGATAAATACTAGTAGTTCAGTATAATTTTGTGCCGGTCGGGAAGGATCGAAACAACTTTGTAAAGTATGAAAATATGACCAAAAGATGGAAAAAGTGTAACTCCATAAATTGAACAAAGCAAGTGCCTCGGTTGCCTCAGTAGTCGTTACAGCCCTCTCTCCACGTCTCATACAAACACATACACACTATTACACCCATCATCTCAATTCAGCCTGTCAACAGAAAAAAACATTTTTGATATTTTCCCCCATACCACCACTTACTTATGTTATTCCATTCAAAGATTTTACATGCCTGCCTGTATAAAACTATAAAAAAAATCCCTGGTTGTAGATGCAGATGGGAATATCCACCTGGGCCCAGTTGTTCGAAACTTTAACAGACTGTTAAACTAATCGCCTGTTAAATTTTGATTCAAAATACTAGTCTTGGTGGGAAACACTAGTAAGTTGTTTTAATTTTACTGTGAAGACGTTTCAGCCGTCATAATCCTTAAGTCATACATTTGTTTTTCTAAGTTTTCTAAAATGTCGAAATATTACTTTAAAAGTTAATCGACTGTTAGCTTAATCAACTGTTAAAGTTTCGAACAACTGGGCCCTGGAGGATAACTTTTTAGGCGGTAACGAGGCTCTGTCGAGCGGAAGGTGGATATTCCCATCTGCAACAACATCAGTGTTACAACTTTTTCTTGCATGCCCTATTTAAAAAGTAGCTCTAATAGAAAAGAAAATCAAACAAATTACTTTTCTATAGCACTGTTTTCGTTTTGTTTCATTATCTGCAGGGAAGTCTTATGCGTTTTTCGTTAATAACATTTATTTTCATTGAGAAATATATTATATGGAACAAAGAGAAACCTTCAAGATATTTGATATTTTATCCGGTATTACGTAAAACATAATTAATGCTTAAAAACAATTACAACACAGATGGTAGATCGCTGTATACGTCATTTGCACACCGGGGTATAAGATGGAGTTTTCCAGCACCGGTGACATCACTGGAAATTCGCCAGTCCGGTATGCAAGAATATTATCATTTCTTACCTTCACCAAAACACACACACACACATTCCTCTACACTCCAAACTCTCTTCCCTGTGCATTTTATCAACTTCTACTCATAACTGAACTAGAGCTTCGATCAGTTCAAGAAAGATCTATCTCTAGGATCCAAGATCGAGGTGCTGAGTAATACAGACCGTATGTTTTCACAGACACTTGGGGGTCAGCACCCCTCCCAATCCGCCCCTGCCAACCTTCAGCCACTATATTTTCGCCTTTTAAAACAAACTGAGCACATGTTTCGATCATACAACTTTTGTTACTTAAAAAAAACTCTTTTCTGAGCATTGATAGAATATGGAAGGTTTTTAACATGTTGAAATTGTACATAACAAAAGTTGTTGTATGATCGAGATACGCTCAGTTTGTTTTAAAAGGCGAAAATATAATGGCTGAAGGTTGGCAGGGGCGGACTGGGAGAGGTGCTGACACCCAAGTGTCTGTGTATGTTTTCAGAAGAAAATGTGCAAAGTTTGAATAGAGTCTAGCTTCGAAAAAATAGTCATGCATTTTGTAGATCTATGCCTTGAAGGCGTAATTTAATTTAAACATATATGAAACAATTGAGTACATTAACAGCAGTAGAGGTAATAGGCTTAAATAAAGACACTAAGTTAAAATGATAACTAATCGCGCAAAAAAGTGAACTATTCCTAAATACTCTACAGCATCCTGCAAAGTAGATAAAGTACACTATATGTAATTCCGTACATACCTTAAAAATGAGGTCACGGCATACAAGTGTTGGGGAGTCATCCCCTGCAAATCCAGCTTTAAGTGTGTCACTACCTGGATCAATAACGACAGTATTTCGTTTCCCTGTGGTCTTCATAGTCATTCTTTAACCTCTAGCATAGTCCTAAAGTAATAAGCACGATAACAGATTAATTCCTGCCGCTCTTTCAGCAGTGTTGTGTGTTGAGCATAAAATAAAACAAATGTAGAATATAATAAATTTAATCGTCTTTGCACCTGATGTGAATATAAAATTAACGATACCGAAAAGGAAAGTAGACTTCTTAAAAGGTTAAAATATGCAAAGCCAACTCATGTTTATTGATCATTATTTTCGTATTTTTGTCAGTGTGAAGTTTTTAAAATAAAGAACAACTTAGGCATTTACCTGTGTTTTAAATCACAACCGATAAACTCGTATTGTAGTTAGGATGGCTGATCATTTTATACTGAAGTCAAAATGTCTTATAGTATACATGTATAATCTATAAATAGATTAGCATAACATGTGAAATGTGCTAATATTCCCTGCGATTTTCTAGTTAAAGAGAAAATGTTGCTCAGCAACATATTAGATAACTCAGCACATTGAAAACCTGTTAATTAATACCAAAAACCAGTTACACACACTGATTAGCACATTTATCGAACCGTAGAACAGTCACTGTTTTGAACGTGCAACTCGAAACGCCATGTATGGTACGTACTGTGTCGACAGGGAAATGGCACTAAAGGCTCGTCTACACTATTCAAGAAAACTTGCACAAGATATAAATCACAGCAACTTGTATAGTGTAGACAGTACATTGTGTCCCCCATTAGTGTCTTTTTGAGTGGCAGTTTCCAGATAATTTTCGTCTACAAGATCTTGTAGCGTTTAGAACTCATCCTATTTTCCTTGGATGGTAGTGCTGTCAAATGCTCTGATAAAGGGTTTTTTATGAGGAGCACCTGCTCAGTATGGTATTTTGTTTACATTTTTTCATTAAATGTGTATTGAGATATAATAAAATCATCATTGAATGTTTGGCTTTGATGATTTAACAATAAACATGGCAGTGTGAACAGCAGAAAAAAATGATGTTTTTTATTGAATGAAATGCTCAAAAGCCAATTTTATATAATTCAATAATAAAATCATATCTAGTACTCCAGTGGAAGAGTAACATCAGCAAGTTCGGTGTTCTCAAAAAGCATTTTTACATTATCAATGATGTTTCTCACAAGGTTACATATTAACAAAATATGACTGTTTTATCATATTTCCTGAAATAATATCTTTTAAGTAGCTTTGTTCTTCAACTGGACATGTATCACTTCAACTAGAGTTTTTCTCAATCAATGTTTTCACCAATGATTAATTTTTAAATGTACAAATATTTTATCTTTATAAACACTTTGTCCCGGTATCATTTCGGCCATCTTTCTTATTTACCTGTCATGATTTCCCTCCATTTAAAATTAATGTGTCTTCCAAGTTCAAGAAATATTGCAAAGCACTAATTGCTTGTACAAGATATAAATTATCTAGTGATTTATGGGCCCTACAAGATTTTCTTGAATAGTGTAGACGAGCCTTAATAGGCCTACGCCGACCCTTAATTGGCTCTTGGGTGTTTTCATGAATTTCATCGAATTACAAAAAAAAACTGATTGCGTCTAGAGCTAAATCTAGAGCTATATTTTCTAGGAGACAATGAAGATATTTAATTTAAAGCAATAACAGTCAAATTTGCCACAGACACTTTGAGGTCAAGCCCCTCCACTCTTCGCCCGTGCCAAATGACAAGTCTTTATTACAAACACTGAAACATGCTAGTTAATAGTAGTACTTCTTATTGCATCGATAGTAAATGGTAATTTTAAAACATGTTGAATTTGTAACGCAACATAATGACACAGATCTATCACTCAGTTATCAATTTGTATATAGGCAAAATGTTTCCTACAGACAGAATTTCTTTAAACTTTGTGTACTGACTGACTAAGAGTCAGTCAAGTTTAAAACAGAAATATGTATTAAAAATCTTAGGTACATGGGCTTGATCTTTAATCATCTGCCCTTGAAAATAGATTTTTTCCCAGTATTTTCCGACTTTAAAGGGCAGATAATTCATGACCAATGCTGGGTACCTATGATTTGTTTTATTTTATATTTCTGTTTTTGATTTGATCCTCTGTCAGTAAACACAGTTTAAAGAAGAAATTCAGCCTGTAAGAAAATTTTGCCCCATGTCAATATAGACACGTTGGCAAATGTCCTTGCACCATGGACGTGACAAAATGTTCAGTGTGTTTTAAAAGACTAAAAATATTGGCTGACGCTTGACCTCCAAGTGTCTGTGAATTTTGCTCGAAAGACCACGTCTATTAAGATACCACTTGCATTAAGAGGCGACTTTTTTTATTTCTCCTATATGTTGTTATAGAACAAATTGCATTGTCTTAAGCTACTGTTGCCCTTCCCTTAGTTACACTGTATAGGAGGGTGCCGTTTAGACCCCTTTATAAATTGAAATATATCCATTCGACACAATATACAACCGATATATACAGTTTAATACAATCATTAAACTTATTTTAGCAATCAGTTACGTAATTAATGAAGTTAATCATTGTTGCTTTTTTAAATTCAGAAAATAGATGAAAAGAATGTATAAAATTCAAACGGTTAGTTTAAAATCCATATTACATGAGATTATCGGAACTGTGCTCCAAATTTACTATTACTAGTGTATGTTTACTTGCAAGAGCGGATCCAGAAATTGGGTGGGGATGGGGTGTGGCGGGGCCCCGGAGTTTTAGGGTGTCCGGGGGCATGCACACTCAGAACAATTTTGGAAAGTATACCTCAAATAGTGTAATCTGACTTATATGTGATACATCTGAACATGAATACTTGAAACAGTGTCGTCTTTTAAATTTGTAAATTTTCAAAACAATGCAATTAAACCAAGTTGATCCGATTATTGCCTGCTCCAACCCAACCACTTAACTTAATTTCTGCAAGCAAAGTGAGCCGAATTATTTAAAAATATTGACTAAACTGAAATATATCTCAATTTAAGGATATAAAAATGCCTGCTCGCCAGATTTTAACCAATATCCGCCTTGGATCTAGGATGGGACCAATATCAACCCTAACCCTAATCCTAACCCTAAAACGATAAACCCTAACCCTAAACCCTAACTCGTACCCTAGAGCGGAGTGATTACTAATATTCGAATGTGAATATTAAGTTCATAACTATTAGTGATGGGCCGACAATCGGCGACAATCGGATAATCGTCGGCATGGCATTCATGATTGCGATCGCCGACTTCATTTTTCCCCGACCGATTAATTACTTGGCACCCTAAATGGATAGTTTAGTTGTTTCTGACCTTTTTCTTTCTGGTATTTACGGTTCTTTGGGGCAATTATGCCAAGGGAAACTACTCTTATGCATAAAATGGCTACCTCCAACGTCTCGAAAGAACTCGCGGTCATCTACTGATGGACAAACTTTGGACATTAGTTTGGCAGTATGCATAGCATGCTGTAAGACTTATGCAAGCAAAAGTATTTTTCAATTTTTAATTTTGTGGGATTGAAAACATTCCAGTCGTTATCTAAAAATTAATAAATCGTTAGTACTTGTTTTTACTCCAAATAATTTTAACTTAATACCACAATATCACTGGATTAATACCGTCTGTCTGCATTCTGGTGGAATTAGGACGAGTACCTGATTTGAAGTTTACTATCTTCACAAATATTTTACTTTTACACTGTTAACTTACTCGTGTTAATGATGGGATACAATAGAAATAGGGTATTTAATCTCTGACAGTGGTTCATTTGTTAAGTAATGATATAAAACATACACTGTGAAGTGAACTTATAGATATGCAGCTTAAATAACCGATTATCCGATTATATCCGATTAATCGAATCGGTTGGTTTGTCCGATTATGCCGATTAATCGGTTGGCAAATCTAACCGATTTGCCCATCACTAATAACTATTCTAGAATCCGTTGCTGCTCTTGTTTTTGTTGTCTAAAACAGTAGTCCTCAGTTGCTCACACACGCACACAATACCAATACCAAGATAAAAGAATAAATATGGGACTATTTTTTACACGTCCAGAATATTTGTGTGATGCGGTCACATAGAAGTAGAAGGAAAACTCAAACGACGCGAAGTTGATTTAGAGCTGTAGCCAGTTGCTGCACCGTCCATGATTCTGGAATTAAAACTTTCTTTGAAGAATATCTCTTTCTATCTATATATATTCTTTTTCTGCCGAACTCCTTGCACAGTTGACAAGTCAGAAAACTTAGAATGTTTAAAGAAAGAAAATATAGAATAGAAATCATGCAAGTAAGTAGCAGGATCTTTGCCTTGGTACGTAGATTTTATACGGCAATTCAGTAAAAACTTCAAATAAAATAACAGAAATGTTATCTTTACCCGATTCATTTTTCAAGATCAACCAGGATACGCCATAAACATGGCTGCCAGGACTAGCGGTACGTTTTCAAAATATCTTGCCATAAGTTCAAAATAAGTTAGATACTTGGAAGACTTACCAAAGTTGTTTACTTTTCCCTGTGTGTAATTAGTGTCTTGTTTGCAGAAACTGCTAGCCTGATTTACAAAAACAAAATCACACAAATGCTTTATTACGATTATCTGAATTATTCCGATTCGTCTAAAGCCGTGGCTGCCGGACAGCGCTGTCACATTGCTCTGAAGCGTACAGTGAAAACAGGACGTTTTTAGAATTGTTTCGCACAAATGTTTCTCATGTGCCCCTCGTCGAAGATTCTCAAATTATACCGATCCGTTAAAACCTTGATGACCCTCGAGATCTATGATGATTGTTCAAGTGATGCCTATCATCGTGACACGAGCTGTTTGAAAAACGCGTAATTTCCATATGATGGCCTGTCAGAGGCAATTGGGTATGGGATAACCTTGACCTTTGACCAGATGACCTCAGAAACAATAGTGGCCATCTACTGGCTACATGCTACCACCATGTGACAAACTGGTGCCAGACCTTCTCCAGTTTTCAATTTCGAGGTTACTGTGACCTTAACGCTTGAGTTACTCACCCCAAAACAATAGGAATCAGCAGTCATGCTATGATATTTGAAATAAAACACAGAAATGCGTAAAATATTGATCCCTACTGATCCTTAAAATATGCTGACCACACCCAATACTTATATGAATTTTAAAAGCATTAGGCACTAGAGTTCTTCAACTGTTAAGTTAAAACTGCATTCATTCTCGAGGTCAATTTAACCTTGACCTTTGATCTGCTGACGTCCAAAAACACAATGAGTCATCTACTGACCAGAGGCAATCATTCTATGAAGTCTGACGACTGTATACCAAAACGTTCTTTAATCATTGAGCGAAAACCATTTTCAGTTTCAAGGTCACTGTGACTTTGACCTTTGAACTATTGACCCCCAAACCTATAAGAACCATCTACTGACCACAAGCAACCATATAATAAAGACCGAAGTGTTCTTATTTCAAGGTCACTGTGACATTGATCTTTAGCAGACCAACAACCAAAACAAGGTCACTGTGACATTGATCTTCAGCCTACCGGCTACCAAAACAATAAGGTTCACCTACTTACCAAGTCTGACTATTGTAAGACTACGCATTCTTTAGTTATTGATCGGAAACCGAATGGTACAGAGAGATAGACAATGAACAAAACAATATATACTCCCTCTTGTTGGAATGGGGCAAGCGTCATAAAAATTATGGCCGCCAAAGCTAAAAACTAGAAAAAAAATCTTCAAATAACATCTGTTAAACCGCTGTTCCGATTTTTGAATTGTCAGTAGTAGTATAAACTTTAATATATCTTTTTGTCAGAAACTGCTGGCCCTTTATAGCAATGATTTCACACATGCTTTATGCTCTACCGAGTACGGTATTCCGGTAGTGCCAGCGCCTGCTCCCTACTGCTTCGCCATCGTACCGTCGTACCTTCGCGTTCACAGGGAGCAGGCGCTGGCCCTAACGGAACACCGTAACCGAGAGTATGCACTGTTGTGTATAATTTATCGTTCTATATTATAAATTAAAGAAAGAAAGAGTTTCGTATAAATTTTTAATTGGATTCATAGATTCTTTTGATTAGCATACCATGAAGACCATTCGCCTTATAAGTGGTCCAACGTATTGAGGTAGATCTCTCGTGTGCCATAATGTTTGACAATATCAGTTTTATCTACAATTATTTTTTACTTTTAATAGCCATGATTGATTTTTCATGAACAGGTTAGTACAGGACATGGTTCTAATTAAAAAAAGAAGATCGGATAGTTTGTAACGGCTAATCAGGCCTTGAAAATGTCATTTATTAACAATACAATTTAACCTTTACCCTGCTAAATTTCTATAATGAACTTGTCCATCATTCAATTTGGGCTGTACCATTTATTATTTGAAGGGGTGTTCACTGAAATTTACTGACTGAATGGCGAACGGTGCAGACCTGGTCTGCACTGGTCGCAAAGGCAGAATCACTTGCCGCCAGCATGCTAAAGGTTAGAAATTTTGAAATGGCTAACTATGCATGTACATGTAGTTATAAATGAATTTTAAGTGATATTTTAAATTGAAAATATATTCCGTTTAAAAGTTTTCCCACTAGGGATTTTTTTTTTCAGCTTTCTGGGGTGCAAACAAATGTCGGGAATCTATTGCACGTAACTGTTATTGTTTTAATTGTGTGAGAACAAATTTCTGGCTTCCGTTCCGCCTCAAATAGGACAGTATCTAACACAAAACTGTATGTTCATCAAAACAAAGTTTAAAGTTGGAATTTTCTCGTTATATGATTTAAAATTTCTGTATTGCAAATGTCTTTAAATATAAAGAAAACGTCATTCGTTTATGTGGAAACTTTACAATAGAGTTTTAAAGCGGATTTTTGGTTGCCCAGGCAAAAACTGCATGGCATTACATGAAGTGGGTGTTTGCATATCAATGCTTCCAATTTTGCTGTAACAAGATTATCGTAAAAAGAATGAATCAATTTGCTTAAACTTTTAATTATCTTATTGTTCGCATATTTTTATTATCCAGTCATGTTTAATAGTAATACCATTTTAAAGTATTTCTAATAAACACACTTTGACATGATCTTATAAACCCATCCTAAATACAAGGAAAAAAGAATTTGGGAATTTTATAATTTTGTTTTGTTTATCATAAACAATCTAAAGTGAAAAGTCACCTTAGGTTATACGTCGTAAAACTGTTAGTCATTAAAATTTTAATACTTGTTATCCAATAGTCTATCAAAGGCAAGATTAGTTTCATAATCGAGATTAACCTATGGGCGACTGGGGTTAAGTGATTTTTGAAAGATTACGCCTTTTAGTATGTGACGGGTAGTGACTAGATACATACGGTAAAAATCTTTATCATAATACATTAAGATGGTTTTACCATTGATTTTGATAGGAACGCGTACTCTTTAGTCAATTAAAAGGCATTACTTGACCTTGTGCTTGGTATGGAGAAATTTTTCTATGAAATGTGATAGTTTAAACTACAAAGACATCGTTTATCTTAATTACGTATTGACAATAAGTGAATTAACGTTATTGATAGGGAATTTTAATACCATTCAGTCTCTTAAATCAGATCTAGACACGAACGTTTGCAGACCAAGATGGATTCTAATTTAAAATATTTTTTAGCGATTTCGGAAAATAAACGGAAAGAGATGGAATTGAAAGGAACTGAATCAAAAATTGACGACATGAAGAAGAAAATGTTGACGCGGTATTGGAAGGATAAGATTAGTGTATTCGATGAAATGATTCGCTTGAACGTGAAAACGCCGTCATACGACAGCGAAAGAACAAAAGGTGAAAGTGAAGATGGTGAAAATAAGATGACACTGGGACCGATGACAATTGACTCGAAACTGTTGAGCAACCGCCCAGTCACTTTGCAAAGAGGAACGAAGGCGGGCAGTAGAATCGAGCCTGTTATAAATATAGAGGGTTCAGATGCCGTGTGTTATCCGAACAAGGAGGCAAAGAGGGGACGTAAAGTGGGACTTAATTTGAGTGTGTTAAGACGAATGGAACAATGTAAAGCACTGGAAGAAAATATTGCCGCAATACGGTGTAAAAGTGCTGCCAGACGAGAAATGTCAAATATAGACCGAAATTACTTAATTATGCAAAGACCAAAAACTGCTCCGAAACTAAGTAGTAAATCAAAATCACATGACAGCGACAAAACACCCGATAATTCTCCAGAGGAAGACGCCATGAAACGCCCTTCGACGTCACTCGGAACTTTCAAACGTGACGCTTACATCTCTACACCGCTTCCTAGGCGACCTTCTACCTCACTGTCATCAAAGGGTGGAGTTACCCCAAGATGAGATGATCTCCAATGTGAATAGGTTACAATTTGAATGGTACATGTTTATCTCAAAGATGGATTTTTCTCCTCTAATGGACGTGATATGTCAAATTACTCCAGGGAGACTTTTATCTTGAAAGAGAAATGTATGCGGTTTCAAGTTCAAACGGGATAATATTGTATGAATTATCATGTGGTTGCGGGACACTATATTCATATACTACAGGGTGCTAATATTTCACGTGTTTTAATTTTGGAAAATAGTCTAAAATGACGTGCTTTTCCAGTTGTTTTATTCTATATATTTATATACATTTTTGTGTACTATACACTGAGTCATTATTCGTAAAATTTTACAATAAAACATAAAATAGATATGTTAATTCGTTTTGTTTAAAAACCTTAGTGGTATTTTTTGTTGTTGTTGTTTTGTTTTTGTTAATTAATAAAACCGGCACCGTTTCTAGTAATTCTAGGGATTAGATACTGACGTGAAAAAAAGAATCATAAAATTGACAAATATTTGCAGAGACTATATTTATGTACTGCTTTATGTTCGTTGTTGTTGTTGTTTTTTCTTCTTTCTTTTTTTTAAATTGCATTGTTGACTGGATTTTTCCTTGATACTAGTATCTTAGTCAGGATAAAAGCAACCTGCTCATAATTTCTATCTATTTTGATTCAAAATTTTACTATGTTGGAATGTTATAAAGGTCATAAAAGTTAAAAACATGTAATTAGATATCCTCCAAATTCAAAAACGTTTCTAATGCCAAAACAAAAAGAATGGAATGAAATTTTTTAACCTTGGCGGCTAAAAAAATGAAGAGTAAAAAGCGAGTCTGATTTGGTTCTTCTAACTCACAGTCGTATGACAGACCAATCTCACGGTTTTCTTGTAAAAGAATATTAATTAACATGAAAAAAGGCATAAATTACAATTAAGCAGAAAACATTTAAAATGTACATTCTTGACGACATCCACCAAATTTCCACCGCGCCGCTATGACGTTATGATTGTGACCTACTAACAGTGAATTCACAGTTTCAGTTTTCTTTCTTTAACAGGAAAATAATCGGTTCATGTTAGAACAAAAGCCTCGAAAGAAATGGTCAATGCACATTTGACCGAATTTGGATTATAAATAAGCGCTTGTCATTCAAATCAGATTGCGTTTTTTTTCTGGCGGATCATGGATTAAACCGCATTTAAGAGGAATTAATTACGTGAAATCGCACTGTTGAGACTACGGTATTATCGGTTGCGCCAAATATTATCCTTATACAAATCATTTATTGGATTATTTTTATTGTATTTTTATTTGGTCAGAAGCCGAGCTATAAGTGTGCCAGTGTTTGGATTAAATTAAAGAACAAAAGGAATCTGATGGTCCTACATCCCTCACCTGCATTCCATTGATCTATATGAAAAACACAAGTTCCAGACCAGATCCTGTTTAAGCACCTCAAGCTTAAACATCGAGATAAGGATCTTCACATACAGAATTTGCTATTAACGGTTAGGTCCACATTTTGAAAAAAAGCAACATTAAATCATAAAACGAAAGAGTTGTTTTACATGAAACTTAAAAAACATAAAAAAATACCCATGCATATCACACTATAAAACGAATGTCAATATTGAATTCCGGATTGCCTACGAGGGCCACACTTCAGGACGGTTTAGTACCTTTAAAAACTCACCATCACATATCTTCGTTTTGATGCATTTTCAATAATGTCCCATTGCTGAAATTTCACATAACTATGTTGAACGTAGTTTTAAGCAATTGTTTACTTTTATTTCTTTAAAAATGGCATTCACTTATATATAAGAAGGTCAACTTTTTGAGAATCTAATCGTACGGGACAGAGCACGTTAAAGACCTGCACCAGTCCTACCTTTTGACCTTCAATTGTCACTGAAAAATACATGAAAATCCTAACTATAAACAGTGACGCCTGTCAAAATAGAGTCTATTTTATATACAATTCTATATAAAATACCTGTGGTCAAAGTTTGAGTGCTAAGTGTGCCGCGTGGCCGTTAACTGTTACCTATTGTAATCAGGGGTTGCATACACACAATAGAATTTGAATAGCCGCGGAGCAGGGCTTTAAAGGTAGATTGTTGGTAAAGATGTTGTTCGTTCACCAAATATTTCTATGGTTTGTAATAGCAGAGGTATGCATCGTTATACTAACCTAAGCGCGAAGCGGCGAGGTTATCACGTTTTGCTCGGGCTCAGGATAGTATTGCAATGTATACCGATACTGAGGCTCGGTATCTGATTTACCGTAGGGCCAAGTATACAGTACATATTCGTGTGAAGAAATGACGTGAAAACGTTGATGAAAGTTTCGGGTGTGTTAGTCATGTATAATATAGAAGGGCCGTCCGAGCTTTTGGCATGCTGGAGTAACAACATAATTAATGGTGTGCATACTGAACCTTTCCAAACTGTTATTGCTAATATCCTTCTTGAACAGGTCTTTAGAAACGTATAAAGGCAATGCAACCTCAGTTGATTAAACAGCCAGTCCGCCCAGTTAGCTCGGTAAGTTGACCAAAATACTTCGAATAAACATGTGGCGAGTTCCATACCCTGCGCGGCGTGTGTTCGCTTTAATGATTTGTCAGGAAACAGTTGTGTTTGGTGAAATTCATCCTCCGCATGTCACTTACGTGGAGAAGTTTTCAAATACATGCGGAGGACAAGTCAGAATTGTTGCAGGAACCATGAACACTTTTAAAGTAACTGGCCGTCTTTGCATAACCGTTACAGTCGAAAACTATTACGTTAAACAAATAAAACAATCACTTGAGCAATCGTCTTCTCTAGAAAAACTGTATGCTGGAAAATTTCAGGCTGTGAGTATCTTCAAAGTAGGATATTTTGCTGAATTGAGCGCAAGACGAACACTAGTAACTCACAGGCGGATGACGAATGGCACAGTCTTCTGTCAAAAACCTCATCGCCGAACACACACCTTCCTTTCTATTCATAGTCTTGCACTAAGTTAAAGCCTTGATGTAACAATTTAAGGTACTCGATCCACAAATAGATAACATTTTGATGCCTGTGACCCCATGTTTTTTTTTCTTTTTTTGGTATAATTTGTAAGAGGTGTGTCTGCTAAACAAGAATTAGTAATTAAGCTAGATTACCATAAATAATATGCACGAATCACTACAGTCATATTTTTGACTGCGAAACGGTCAATCTTACACTGTAATAACTGGATTTCTGTTGAAATATCACTGACAACTAAAGTAAAAAAAACGAAAATTCTGTAACATATTTTTGTCATGTAATTCATATTTTCTTTTTCAGTAGACAATACACTTTCAAGTGAAACCAAAATAATATGAGCTTAGCAGGCAACAATATTTGACATATTTATTGCACTGTTATATATAACTTGCTTATTTGTAGATCGAATACCTTAAATAGGTGCCAAGGGCTGGCGTGCGGCATGCCGTCTCAATGAAACAAAATTCCTGCCAATTGTAAAATATTGCTACGCGATGTAAAAAAAAGTTTGAACACTTGACCAAAGTGTGACTTTGACCACCAGATTCTTGCGGGTGACATACCGTCTTAATAGGGCAAACGTTCATGCTAATTAAAAGTTTTGCCCGAGCTTGTCAAAGTTAAATCCAAAGGTAGGTCTGACACGGGGACATTGCTTTGTGCACGTTAATGTTACAAGATCAACCGACACATTAAGACACACAATTATATTCGACGCAAGCGCTTTCAAGTAAAAGCATCAAGTGCCCTTTACACTGGTATCGACACGTACAAAGCAAAGTAGCATCTGTTTGTCAAGTAAGAGAAGCGCAGGCCAGTTTGAAGAAGCTAAATAAAACAGAAAACAGTGGATGCTACAGAGAAATTATACTTTTTTACTTTTGGGTGAAGTTGGGATAGGGTGTGGTACACTGGAAGAACGACGGAGCACATTTTTGTGAAAAGTTTGTTTTTTTTTCAGAGGGAGGAGTGAAGGAGGGCAAACGGGGCGTGCATGTGTAATGCTAAGCAAAATATGAAATCATACAAAGAGTAATAACAAAAACAATTACTTTAAATGGGGTGGATCTGGTGTGATGGGAAAGAGGGGGTAGATGGGGACATGGACACATAGATCGAGTAACATAATGATAATAGGTGCATTAGCTAAGAATACAGTAAAATTGAGAACAGTGCCATTAGGCTTTAACCAACACTATTAGAATTTATAATCCCAGTGAAAATTAACTTTAGGACTCCTGATCATAAACCAAATATTCCATCCCTTTTCAAGAACAATAATTCTGCGAGGTTTGAGTAGGTAAAAAGATGTAGTGGAACGACAACTGTCCAAAAGCATCAGGAACGTCGGTGCCAGGGAAAGCAGATAACCCGTGTTGTTCTTCAAAATCTTCAACAACAATTTTATTAGGAAAGATACTGTTCACAACAGCTAACACGTCATTTTTGCCAAAAACGCGACAGGTTTCCTCGCGCAATTCCTCTAAAACTTTAATTTCAGGCTCTATATAGAAAGAACATTTACAATACCCCCTATGAAATATTTATTTGTACATGTACTTAATTGGTGTAACTTAATCTTCATTGAGATCACACACTCAATCAAAATGATAACTGCGAAGATATCTCTATTCAGACCTAGGGTCAATAACTTTAGAATGTAAATAATTAAGTTACAGTTACATTGTGAAATGTTCAATTAAATTACATCAGTTTTAGAAATGCAATTAATTGTATTCAATTACATTTGCTTATATCAAAGTTCTTTACTGAAAAGCAATCTCTTAGAAGTACATAAATAGTAAAATCTGTAAAAAGATCCTTTGGAAGCATAGAATGCAATGGTGGTTTGTAGGCAAAGTCGAACTTAACCTGTATTTTATGATCTTACACCTGTGTACCAAACTCTATTTAAATCTGTAAAGCCTTTCATGAGTTGTTGTCTGGAAACCATGAAATCCAACGGTCCGACAACGGACAAGCTCTCTCCTATATACTCCCCCAAACTTCGTTTGTGGGGGTATAACTACACCAACTGGGTCTATTCATGAAATACTGTTAAATTCATCGACTCCTGTACAGCATTTTCACAATTTTCTTTTTTATTTATATTTTCTTAATGTTGAAAAATCCAAATATCAGTTACACATCTTTCTACAGGTCTCAAGGGATGGTGGCTGATATCTTGAATAATTTTAATTTTTTGGATAAAATGTTTTCGTTTGAAATCTTCTGTCTGTGAAAATTTTGAAAAAATATTTTTCAGAATCTGATAAAATACGTGTTTGATGTTTTTATGTTAACTAAGATTTTCTGATTTTCATGTAGACCTAGAGACAAAGAGACAAAATTTCATTTTTTCCAAATCTTACCCCCAAAAGTTACGATTGAATGAATCTTACCTAAATCGTTTTAACAATAAATTTAAATTAATCTAAAACATAATTTAAGTTCCTATTACCACCTTTGGAATTCTTCAAAATGAAGTTAAATATCAAGTTCATTGTCCTATCATTAATTTAAAGAGAATTCAAGGAAAATCCTTCTTTTGGAAAAGGAGTCTTACAAGTGTTGGCGCAGAACCATAATCTCTATTCCAGAGTAGTCCAGGTTGCTTACTTCAAATCACTCTCCCCAAACAAACAAGGATAAACAAGAGACCATGATGGCCCTTATTGCTTACCTGAGTTTACCTGCTTGCTAGAAAAAATTCTTTGCTAAAGCTTCAAAAAAAAAAAAAAAAAAAAAACTAGGTGAGTAGGTCATGGTAAAGATTATTCAAGATAACAACTGAAATCTGTTAAATTATACAAGTGGACCAAATATCTTTGCTGCAGCTTCAAAAACAATAAAGTAGGTCAGTAGGTCAGGGTTTATAATATTGAAGAGGAGTATTGAAATTTGTATCAAAAATTATACACAGTCCTAATTTCAATGCTGTAGCATCAAAAACAACAAAGTAGGTCAGTAGGTCAAGATTAAGACTATTCAAGATGAGTATTGAAATCTGTATCAAAAATTATACATGTGGTTCAAATCTCTATGCTGTAAGTTCAAAAACGAAAAAGTAGGTCAGTAGTCCCCTGGGTCATGATATGAACAAATTTGATAGCTGACCTCTAGACAATACTAAATACCAAGTACCTAAGGTCTAGACCTAATGGTTCTGGAAAAGAAGATTTTTAAATATTTTTCCTTTATAAGTCAATGTAAAACAAGGGACCCCCTGGGTGTGGCATATATTGACCCCAGGGTCATGATTTGAACAATCTTGTTTGAGAACCACTAGAGCATGCCAAATACTAAATACTAAGCTCTGAGCCTTATAGTTAAGACAAGAATTTTTTAAGGTTTTTCCCTATACAAGTCTATTTAACCATTTGACCCAGGCGGAGCCAGTTTTAACCCCAGGGGGATATTTTGAACAATCTTGGTAAAGGACTACTATATGATGCTACAAACAAAGTATAATAGCCCTAGGCTATGTGGTTTTGTACAAAAAGATTTTCAAAGTTTTCCCTATATATGTTTAAATAAACCATGTGACCCCCAGGGCGGAGCCATATTAACCCTAGGGAGATAATTTGAACGAACTTGGTAGAGAGCCACTAGATGATGCTACAACCAAATATCAAAGCCCTAGGCCCTATTGTTTTGGACAAGAAGATTTTCATAGTTTTCCCTATATAAGTCTATGTAAACCATGTGACCCGCAAGGGCGGGGCCATATTTGACCCTAGGGGAATAATTTGAACATCCTTGGTAGAGGACCTCTAGATGATGCTACATACCAAATAACAAAGCCCTAGGCCCTATTATTTTGGACAAGAAGATTTTCAAAGTTTTCTCTATACAAGTCTTTATAAACCATGTGACCCCCAGGGCGGGGCCATATTTGATCCTAGGGGGATAATTTGAACAATCTTGGTAGAGGACCACTAGATGATGCTACATACCAAATATCAAAGCCTAGGACCTGTGGTTTTGGACAAGAAGATTTTTTAAGTTTTTCCTTCGGTTGCCATGGCAACCAGAGTTCTGTATGGAATTCAATTCTTTGAATAATTTTTAAAGAGGACCATCCAAGGAACATCCCTGTGAAGTTTCATCAAAATTGGCCTGGTGGTTTGTGAGGAGATATTGTTTAAAGGAACGTGTGGCTGGACGCAGGACAACGGTGAGCGATCACAATAGCTCACCCCGAGCACTCAGGTCAAAAAGAAGCCAACCATTTGGCCAAGCAAATTTGAAACTGCAACCCCATCCCCCCAATGTGCCGAGTATAACCCTCAGATGGCTTCTATAATATTTGGCAAATAATTAAGCACGACAGCTGATGAATAAGTCACTTGAAACCACACCTAACATACAAGTCTGTGTCACTAGATACACGGTTAAGGTGATACATCACGCTGAATTATAACATATAACCCTGTTATACACACACATTTTTAGGTAGATACAAATACAAGCATAACTGCCGACACGAGATCAATTTTCTGTTGTTGAAAAGATGGGTAAGAACAACACTTACTAATGTACTGAACTTTATTTATGTCTTTTATTTTGCATGAACAAGTAAAGCGCCATAAAATTAGGGCTTACACCAGATTTAGACTCTGACATGGCAATTCTCTCAATGTTAGGTATATCTGGACATTTACCATGTTTCAAACATCTTAACAGGTAATCACAATATTATAGCACAGTTAACTCAAAATATTTTCAGAAACTTGGTCCAATCTATGACAGAGTTCAAGGTTATTTTATTTATAGAATTCATGCTCTGTTTCGTCCTTCTTGATGTTATTTTTGTATCCCTTCTCAAAGTCCTTGGCTAGAACAACATATCTGTTCTCTCTCACAGCCTGCATGCCCGCCTGAAATATGAACGAAAGTATCTATAATACCTTAATACAGAAACATATACAATACATGCCATTTCTAGTGTTTGAAGTTCAACTAAAAGCATACTTCAAAGATGTGGAGAGACACATCCTGCAAAAGCAAGCTTTTCTGCATCATTTTGCATTAAGTGAATATGCGTCAGATGTACTTAATTAAATCCAAAAAGACACCAAAAATCATTTTCATTTATAAGAAAATTTTCAAAGAAGTATGTCTCCCATGACATGATGTTAACATATGTTGATCATACTCTTGGCCATCTGGAATTCAATACTACTGCAAAGAGGTTTATCAGATCTGACAATTACTTTACATTAAAATACAATAATATGAAAACAAGAATTCTTGTCACAAAATGTCTACATGCAGGAAATCTTACTTACAAATGTTCGACTAACACAGAAGTAAGTTCTGCTGGAGGGACATTTATGAAAGTCATTTGACTTACTTCTAAACCATGATTATGATATCTTACGCTGTTATATAGAACATGTATAATATCGTTTAAACATGTTAAATATGTTTAAACTAAGTAAATTTTCAACAGCTAATTGACCGTATTCATAATGACGCATGTCATTTCATACCATACAACTATCTAAAAAGTTATAAGGAACATTCTAACAGTACCCGCTTTGTTTCCTTAATAATCAAAGAAGTCTGAAACTGTGATGTTATTATGCAACAAAATCACTGTTTGTACAGTTAATATAACACAGCGTCAAATATAGCACACTGAAAATGGTTGTGACACAAAATAGGCAAATATTTGATGGATGTTACCAAGTAATCCTTGACATTATGTTAGAAATAAAACAATCTATCTAAAACAATGATTTTCTCCTGAACAAATTCATTGTCATTTGTAGGATTGCTATTATTATATCACTTGGATTTCATCCTCATGGTATAACTCCTTTCCAAACTTCAAACAATTATTTTATTCAACAACCAAATCAAAGTCTGAAATATATTACTTCTTAAAGAACAAATATTACCTCCTGGCAAATGGCATTGATATCAGCACCACTGATCTTGTCAGGTCTAGCCACATAATCTTCAAGATCTACTTCTTCACTGAGGTTCATTTTGCCTGTGATAGTTGAGAAGATGAGACGCTTTTGACGACGGTCTGGAATGGGAAATTCTATCTTACGATCCAAACGGCCTGGACGTAACAAGGCAGGATCTAATGTGTCATGTCTGTTTGTAGCCATGATAACCTGAAATTTTGAAAAGAAGCTGATCAACAAAGTCGTTCTGAAAAATGAAACAGTGTATAGTATGTGATACGAATATTGTAGTTATAAAAGACAATATGGAAGAGCAAAACCAGAAAAGCATCATGGCGAAAATTAGTACAATCACGCTTAAAAGAAGGTGAGTTTTAAACTCAAACTGACTTCAAACACTGTATTATGACTAAGCAAAATAGATAATGGTTTGAATTGAACATTTGCTATTACTGGACACTTCCATTCGAAATAAATTTCTGGCTATAAACTGACTTTCATATTAATATAAACTTGCCTTAACATTAACTGTCTGATCAAAACCATCCATCTGATTAAGCAGCTCCAGTAAAATTCTCTGAACTTCTCTGTCAGCTGTTAGAATTAAATAAAATGTACACATTTAAATGATTTAAGTTATATTTTAAAATACAATCTCTATGTGCTTTGAAGTGTTTACATTTACTTATCTTTCATGCTTTAAAAGAGCAGATTTTAGACACTTTTTCTATACTTTAACTCAGCTTTAAAAACTTGGTTTCTTTACAGAAGACTACCAATGTAACACTTAAGTGAAAAATTATACCCTGAAGTGTTATTAGTCAGAAATAATAGCATTTTTTAACACAACATAGCCTTGCCTCTGAAGGAAGTACAATAATTGTGCAATACTTCCCTTTTCTTGTCATTTTACACGAAAACTATCTGGACATATTTTGTAGGAAATGTACTTCGACTCCACACACTTTACATTTTTTATTCACAACTTATTTTAATAGTTTGTAAATTTATACCTCCAGTTTGTGCGTCAAATCTTTTGGTTGCTATAGCATCAATTTCATCAATAAATATAATAGCTGGTGCATTTTCTTTGGCAAGCCTGAACACATCTCTAACCATACGTGGACCTTCTCCTAGGTATTTTTGTACAAACTCTGAACCAACAACTCTTATAAATGCAGCTGAAAATAAAAATAATGTATTAATACAAGGAAAGCAAACATTTAATTATAGGACTTTTTTTTCTCAGAAAGTATGCAGAAATTTTCAAATCAAATATTGTTGAATATAAACATATTATCAGTAGCATGTCACTAAAATCATTGGTTAACTTGGTTAAAATAAACATCTACAGTAATACTTTATGAAACAAATTCTGTCTTGTATCAAAAGAAAACTTACTGTTACACATACAGGAAACCATTTTTTTTAAATTGACAATGCTTTTTACATCTTAAATGACCAGGTTTTCTTCTCTATTTTTAACACAACAACCACTTTCAAGCATTTGTGTATAAATTCATATAAAGGACCTTATGTAATAAAATAGGTTACCTGTAGTGTGATGTGCTACAGCCTTTGCCAACATAGTTTTACCACAACCAGGTGGACCAAACATGAGCACACCTCTAGGTGGATCAATGCCGATTTGTTTGTAGAGATCAAAGTGAGTAAGAGGAAGTTCTACAGCTTCTCGTACCTCCTGTTTCTGTATGTCCATACCACCAATATCTGCATACATTACATCAGGCTTCTCATCTACAATCAAACTAGTATGTTAGAGAATATCAATCTACTGGTTGAAAACAGCTGAGCTGTATGCTAGCATACTCTTGATTTCCCTTTTGTTTTAACTTATGGTTAATTCACCAAAATTTATGTAACCAGAAATACATTGTTTATAATCATTAACCTATTACCATGTCCATAGTTGTAAAGAAAACAAATGTACATACATTTGGAACTTTTTAACCATATTAAATTAATATCAGTTCAAAACAGCAACACATTACCAATTTCCAGGAGTTTAAACTAACCAGTTCATATTCAATTTTCAAGCATATATAAGAATAAACTCTCAAAGATGACAAATGACTGCTGCCACAACTATTTTTAAATCAATTTAATCAATGATCATGCAGGGCACAGGTCCTGCTCAATACTCTGCAGGTGTGATGGGACTGGGACTGAGTGAAAGTCTTTCACAGTCCTACATCAACAGGACTTAATCAGGTTGGAATATCTACAGCAAACTAATTTATTGTTTGCTAATATCTCCAAACCATATCAGCCACAGTTTTACCACTTTAACACAATAAACCAGTAAAGCTAGCATCTTAATTCTTTTTATTTTTAACAGACAATGTAACCATTCAAAAGGCATTCAAACATCTGAGAAAAGTGTTAATTCACCTGCTCCAAGCATTGTAATGCTACTGTCAGCTTCAGGAGGCAAGACATCAACCAAGGCATTGCTGTGCTTGTGGAGAGCAACACTAGCAGATGGTTTCAACAATTCCCTGTCTATAGTTGACAAAATTCGCACATAGTAGTTTGAACCTGTTGAAATAAGTAAATGAATTCAGTATTTATTTGCATCTTAAATGTCATGTGTAACAGATAAACTATTGCCTGTCAAAATCTAAGATGAAATCATTATAATATAACCTTTACCCTGCTAAATTTCTATAATGGATTGGTCCATCATTCAATTTGAGCAATTCCATTTACTATTCAAAGGGGTGTCACTGATAATTTACATGACCATGCAGGCTGCACTGGATGCAGAGACAGAATTACTTTCACCAGCAGGCTAAAGATTAAACACCTTTGAACTCAAAAGTGGAATTATGGGTATAAATGAAATAATGTACATACAGTCACTAAAGGCCAAGTATGATCATCCATACATGGTATAGCCATGTCACAAATATTTGATGTTTTATTTACTTGCATAATGTTCCAATCAAATCTTACTTATACATAAGGATTTTACTAGTATCATCAGTGTTTTCCCACAGATTTGGGAAGGGGGCTAAGGCTTAACTTCGAAAAATGTGTGTCTTAAAATATCCTAAATGGAAAGTATTATAAAGTGAAATATTTGCAATTTTTGTTTGAATTTAAGAAGAAATTGGTTCAGTAAATACTTAAAATTGTTTTACTATGCTTACTGCCTTGAGTTTCAATTTTTTTAAAATTCCACAGATCTACATTCTTGACTGGATTATCAGGCCTTTTTTTCATCATTCAAGGAATGCAAAAAGCATCTTTAGACTTTGGAAAATGTCTCAGTATACTATCTTAGGAAAAACTGAAAACCTAACATAGTACAGAATCTACATGTATATAAAGATTTTTTTTCTGACGATATTTTGAGATCGGGAATAGCATTTTAAAAATAACAGTAAATGTTTTATTAACTTAATTTACAAGAAAGTTTACAAAATAGAAAAAACTATTGCAAAACACACTAACAAAAAACCCAGCTATCATTAGGGAAAAAGAGAGAGCTGAGGGAACTCTGGCAAAAAATATTTTTTAATCTTTGGGAATTTTTCGTTTAAAATCTGTAAAATTATTATTATTTGCCATTACGACTGGGACCAACTGCTTAAAAAAACCCCTCAATGTTCATGGTCAAAAGTAAGGCAAGATTCAACAATTTGAAACAAAGGGTTTAAAGATAATGTTACACCTGAGTTTTCACAAAATGTACTACAGAAGTACATTGTTTTGTCATTTAATTTTTTATGAACAAGATCTGTACTTTTAAAATCAGCTTACCAGTTGTTGATCCAACTATGCCAGTGTTTTGATCAACAGCTTCTAAAAACTGCCCAATCACAAGTGGGACACTCTGAATTCTTTTGACTTCCTCCTGTGCATGCAGGTATTCCTTCTTCAAGTTTTTCTGCTCATCTTTGATGTATTCTTCTTGAACTTCTAAAAATTCTAGCTGCCTCTGGAGTTTCTACAGTGGCATAAATATAGTGTTTTATATTATATATTTATTTCTTAAAAGTTAACTACAAGACTACCATTAAAATCCTAACACAACAAATCGCTTGAACAAACAACAGTGGTGATAAAACATATCATATAGTACATTTTGACAATGTACCAAAAAATTAAAGCAGTCCATGTAGAACTTACTCTTAGTACAAAATATATTTTGTTTTAAAATCTGTTTATTTTTTCTGTGCTTTGGGCATGTTTCACTTTCTATGTATGTGAATCAATGGGAACATTGACTAGTGAACATTTTGATAATGCTGGTACAAGAGATAGCACTCTGGACACAGACAGACAGGCAGCCTTTCGCTTCATTAAATCAGCTTCACTGTGGGCGGTACAAGCTTAATGCATACATGTATATATATGTCCAATATTAATGAGAAGTTGTCTCAAAATTGTGACACTTCTACTCATAAAGAAGATCTGGAACACAATTTCACTGTCAAAAGTACAAGGCCTGAAGAGAGAACCAAGTAAAAGAAATTGAAGAAGCATAAAAATGAAGAAAACATACAAGTAATTAATCAACATTTACTGTTTTGGAACAGAGAAGTAAGTAAATGTGCCAGAACCATCACAACAGCAGCACTATATTAAAGACACTGTCCAGAAAATCAGTTTAGTTTATTGATGTTCGATCCACACAATACAACTGCTTTTTGATAGGGTCAAGTTCATGTGTATCAGAAGCGAAGAGTACTGCACAATGATGGCCATTAGTTAAGACAGCAATGGAAGTCTATTAGTATCAGTAAAATGCCACAAATGATGAAACAATAACAATGTCAGTTGCACTTTAATGAACAGACTGCTTTCTAGATTTCAAATTACTACTTACTGCCCATGCATAATGTAACAGTGGCCAAAGAACTCTCTGACCATGGGAATTAACTTGAACCTCAGTGAAAGGCAGTTGTCTGATGTTCACCCAATCCAAACAAAGAATTTTAACAACCTATCTATCTATCTTCGAATTCCGTTTTAACTCCTCTTTCGGGTATTATTAGCAGATTTTTTTCCGGACTGTCTTCAAATCCATACATCAAATGAAATTGTTGATGTAGTAAGGTAACAGACTATGGTAACATACCTTATATTTCACATAAAGATCTTCAATATCTATTGCTAGAGGATCTACATGTGCAACAGTCTGAGCAGTGCCAGGCCTTGATTCTGTCAGTCCAGAATCTTCCTGTAAGAAACATTAAAGAACATATATAAAACCTTCATAATAAAAAATGCAGAATAAGCACCTGTCATGTCAGAAAATAGGAACACAACAGGGATCACTTTTAGCAAATTTATACCTTTATAAGATTAAATCCCATCTGACTTAAATCAATGGGATTTTGACAAAATGAATGGGATTATTTCTTTTTATAATGAGAATTTACATTGGCGGGCAGCCTGTATTACACTGAAAAGAAAACATCTGTTTATTTGTAAGAGAAATTTATCTTTGTAAATAAACAAAACAGTTCCTTTCAGAGACACTTTTAACATAACTCAAAATTCTGTACCTGATGAAAGTTGTAGCTTGAGTGCAGGGTCCACATGCATTTTTCCTTTCAGTAAGCAGTAAACTTTGAGCTTTTACTTCAAAGCTGCTCTGTCCAAGTGGAAGTTAAGTTATATTTAAATCTTTCTGGATTTCATACACTTCCATTTGTCCAGAGCAGCCTTGAAGTCAAACTCATTAATGACCCCACCCTCATCAAGTTGTCAATGTTGAGTTGTCCCCCAATGTAAAATCTCATTATAAAAAGAACTTTTCCAGGGGTTTCTCCATCTTGTTGTTATTCTCATCGCTTCCTGTCCACGTGAATGGAAGCAAAGTTTGGCCTTCCAATTTCCAAAGGCTTCAATTTCTTCTGCAGTGGCATTTTCACACTTCGCAAAAATGGGTTAATTTTGCCACGTGGACGCTTTATGGAGATAAAAGCGAAATTCAAGTGCCCAATAAACGTTATACGATAAGCAAGTAAAGGCAAGTCCGCATTGCAGTGAAAAGTTGCAAATTATTTCGGCAAAAGATCCACTGCCGCACAGATGTGATTTTTGATCTCATTTGTGCCAATTTTATGCGATTTTTGCCAAAATAACGTGAAAATATTGCCAAATCACGCCCAAATGTGATACCTGACACAATTAATGTTTTTCATTTTAAATAATTTATAAGGGGATGAAAATCCCCGAGACGGTAATGTCCGTATATAGTTATTCGTCTTTGTTGTCTGCATATACTGAGGCAATTTTTTAGTGTTTTTCCAGTTCCGGTTTATGTACACACCGCAGACTGGTTGTCTGCATGAACATCCGAGCACCCCGAATCAGTCACAGAAATTCGTAAACCGCGCCAACATGATTCTTTTACTTCTTTTTCGTAATGAAAACTGTACATGCAACTGAAAAACACTTTTAAAACAGTAAGGAAGTCTAAAGGCCGTCAAGTTTCTGCGTGGAGTGCAAACAAACAAACAAAAAATCCTAAAGCCAGTGTGAGAACGCGGTGAATGACGTCACAGCCACAGCTTCCCGTAAATTTTGCAAAGTATGATATTCGCTGTAAGAGGTATGATGACATTAAATGTAAACTTCACTGTTTAGAGCAAAGTTTCACTTTCTTTTGAGTGTTGAATATTTCTTCGTAAGTAGATATATAAAAGATAAATCCCCATGCTAGGCGGTGCCTTAATTCATATTATTGTTACCCCACCCACAAAATGCTTGCAAATGACAAAGCAACAAAATATGTAAAAGTCTTAACCAACGTTTAGACTTCAAATGTGAGACTCAGGAGATGACAATAGTTTGTAAGAAGACAATAAATTAAAGTAAATCGCAATCAAATAAAGAGATAGCCCTGCTGACTGGAAAAGTATTTACTTTTTCAGGTAAAGTAATTCCAATTTCTTCCATGACGCCGGTCTATTTCCTGTTTGTATGACAGAAAAACGTCGTGAGAAAACCTTGTTTAGGTTGAACACCACTAAATCTGGGTGTTCGACATTTGGTAAAGTAATATAAGCCTACCACCTTCCACCTACATAATATAACTTTACATTTTCACATATTTACACATGTCTAGTCACGCTCAGATAGAATTACATAGTTTTTTAAAATATGTTTGAACTGTCTTAAGACTGTTTTGTAGAAATTGTTTTGTGCCATGCAGATGCCATTGAAATAAACTGAAACTGAAACTGTAGAATACTGGATTTACAGAGAGTTATAGTCCCATTAAGAACTATATAATTACTAAAGAAAAAGAAATTACCTTCCATGAGCAGACTCAGTCAAACTGAGCCTGAAATATTTTCGTTTCTTTTTTGTCGTGTTTGACGAATGGTAGAGTTTCCACTTTGGTAGTTCTGGCTACCATAATTTAAGTGACGCTATAATTATATTCTGATGGTCTCATTCAGAGATCCAAAACAGCATATAACATCTCTGGAGCTGAATTGTTTTAGCTACCGCTTTGACTATTTCGTAAAAAGTATCAATTTGAATAGATAACCGTTTCAAAACTAAACTTTTTCGGTATGTATGGGAATGAAATGGATATATTCTTACGTAGATTAGAACCATAAGATAAGGACACAATGTTTACAAGGACATAATAATTGTAATATAATCGAATATAAGATTTTCAGAATGAGTGGTTGTAATGTAACATTTGAAGACTAATGTAATTGAAAACTATAGTCAAGTATATATTCCTCTGTAATCATTTCCAGGTCTGTCACGTACACACATATAACACACAAACACATACATTTAATATACAAAAATATATACTTTTGTGAACAAAATTCTGCTACAATAAAGGCAGTGGTTAGAGGTCCGGTAACCGGACCTCTAGATAACCCGTACAGAGGTGGCTATAGAGGTCTGGTAATCAATAAGAATACTGAGATTTGTATTTAGAAAGAGCAGACTATATTTTATCTTTAAAAACGGGTAAGTCACAGGAAACAGAAGTATTTATAATCTTTAATCCCGGGAAAAAGTACGGTCGCAAATTCGAAAAATAATTAATAGCAATTTGTACGCCGTAATCGGAAGCTTTTATTGTTTTGCTTGTTTTGCTCGGGACTGATGAATAAATATAATGTTTTCTTCAGTATATAAGACATGGATTTTGCTCATGAATTTATTGAATTCGTTTTACTGTTTGAGTAAATAAATAACGGTGACTACTGGAAATTTCATAACGTAATAAAGGCAACTTTATTACAACTAATCATAACTTTCACCAGCAATTACCTTATACACTGGTATTACAGTGCATAATAGTACATGTATATTGATTACCGGACTTCTAGACTCCGGGTCTAGTGGTCCGGTTACCGTTATTTATTTACTCAAGCAGTAAAACGAATTCAACAATTCATGAGCACAATCCATGTCTTAAATACTAAAGAAAAAGTTACGTTTATTATTTTAATTCATCAGTCCCAAGAAAAACAAAAGATAAAAGGTAAGGATAGATTTCACGGAAGCACAGAGCACCACAAACACAGCCACAGAGCCAAGCGTTTGCAAAGTAGGCCCACAACAAAAAGAAGTTAGCTGTAACGGAAAAATATTATAGACGGTTTGCTTCAAAAATCCAACCACTTCATTTTAATGTCATGCAAAATAATATAGAAGGGGGGGGGGGGGGGGGGGGGGTGTGGATAGGGGGTAGAAAGGGGGGATTGAATGGGAAAGTGGAACAAGGATGAATATTCAAAAGGGAATGCTACGTACCTTAATCACAGTTACCCTACAACGTAAACCACAACAGCGCAGACACTAAAGTACAAAAGACACACACGCGCACGCACACACACACACACACACACACACACACACACACACACAAATAACTTACATAGATAAACAAACAACCAAGTAAGATATTACAACACTGTAGGGCACCGCCCAAGACACACAGACGCACAAACACACACACGCACACACATAAGCAGGGCAAAAACAACAATCGGGCACTGCCTAAGGATTCCAACAGCCAAAATTAAGGCGGGTACGATAACTTACTCATAGTAAAATTTAAACATATTTATTTCCAAAATAGTGTACATATCTTGGTACATATGTCATACTGTGATGAAAGCAAAACAGGAAAGGATAAGAATGAAAGATCATAGTAAAAGGAGAGGAGATGCAAAAGCAAGGGAGCGCAAATGCAAGGGAAAGGATGGAAGGAGGCGATAGGGGGAGTGAGGAGAAAGAGGAAAGAAACGCTAACAACAAACAAGACAACATACGCAACACAAAATACAAGACGGACAGAAAACAAGTTGAAAATAGGGGCACCCCTTCGAACGGTCAGTAACCTATATAAAGGAAACTGGGGGTTTAAACGCGTTTAGGGCATGTCGAACTCGCACTTACCCTATTTTCAACAAGTTAGGCAACACAATGTAAATAAAATTACTCCCCGCTCTAACATTAGTGAACAAATACCAGATCATATTAAGTAAAACATAAAATTATGGTAAATCTAAAGTATAATTACACCAATGTACTCAACAACTTGTCTGAAGTCAGAGCACCAATAGCCTTACTTTTAAGGGCACGACTAAAAAGGCTGCAAAACAAAATTCCACTCCCTCCATCCGTTTTTGTAGGATTTAGGAGAAAAGCATCAAGGAGTCTTACACATTATTATTTATCGTACCATCAAATAGGAAAGCGTACCGATTAACTGTAGAGGGGTCAATCACCAAACGTGCACTGTGCTTCACGATTTTCGCATTGTATCCTCTTATGATAAACTTTTTAACACATTTTACAAATATCTGATTAAAATAAGGACTATGTTTAATTTTCCGAATTTTATAAACTAGATCTCCATAGTATTCCGGGTGTGTAAGACCATGTTTTAAAAGTGTTTTAAGGTTAGTATTATATTTCTTTAACAGTCTGTACGATCTGTAGTAAAATTAAGTGGAATCTTTCCATAGCTTATGATAACGGTAACCCTGTTGTAATAAGTTTTTGGTGATATAAAAATTTCTGTCATTAATACCTCTAACTTTGAGCAACTTATTTGATAAAAGCCTCCGATCACGGCGTACAAAGTGCTATTAATTATTTGTCGAATTTGCGATCGTATTTTTCCTGGGATGAAAGAATTATAAATACTTCTGTTCCTGTGACTTGCCATGTATTTAAAACGAGAAAAATACGAGATCATCTCCCATTTTTAAATATAAAATATTGTCTTCTAGCTCTTTGTAAATACTGTTCTCAGTATTCATATTGATTCCGGTTACCGGACCACCACCACAGTTTGCTCTTCCAGTGCTTGAATATTCTTTTGAATCAAGATCACCTTTAAATTTTCAAGACTAGATCGTTCTTTTAATACAGGTTTAACTCTTTATAAAATGCTTACGAATTTAGCTCAATATTGTTAAAATTAGTACTGCCTGTGCTTGGTTTTATTAAAACTGAAAACGGCCATTTACAACCTTCTTTCTTTTAAGTACTCAAAATAATAACATTGCTGTAACTTAGTACAAAACTTTGAAAATGATTTCAACAGCCGCAGAAATGTTAACGTGTTTACCGCTTTACTTGCTCTTCATTTTATGTTTCTGTTGCTTATCCGTTATTATGCTGTGTTATAAATTTTTTTTCATTCTTATTATTGATTGGTAATATTATTTAATTACCGCATCATCTATTTTTCTACAGTTTTAATTTACAAGTTATTCATCCTTTTTATTTTACATTGTCCCGCCTTTCCCCATATAACACTCATTTTTTAAAGATTTAATTGTATTTAGTTAATAGAAGCGATTCCAATATCACTATTTCGTCGCGTGAGTGGAACGATGCTCTATCTACCATTTTTTAAACGTGGCGAAAATCGCTTCCAAAGTTTAACTCTCGTCTAGTTTCTTTATTTCTGGGCGAAAATGATGATCTACTTGTTCCTTGCGCTTAGTTCTTTCAGACTGTAAATGCTTTTAAATACATTTCGTTTTTACTTTTCTGCATTTATACATTTTTCAGTTTGGAGATAGAGCAAATTTGACAAAAATAGAAAAAAATGTTAAAGGTGTATTGCTCTATCGGGAGATAGAGCACTGTGAATTTACAAAATTGGACATAGAGCAAGATGGTATTTATTACAATTGTATATTGAAAATAGTGCGAGAGCTCTTAAACAGTTATGACAGTCACTGTACTCATTTTGAAATTAAAGGAGGATTGGATTTAGTTTTAGTATCATCAAACTGACACAATATCATAGGCCATATTGCAACTTTCAAGATTTTCTTTGAGGAGGAGGACTCTAGTTGCATTATTTTTGGGCACGCGCGGATACCTGGGTATATGACTTTCTTCGTGTCAACGGGGTGGCTTCCTCACATGAAAAAGCGACTTTTTCAAACAGTGGTGAGGGGCAGGTGTTCAAAGTCAAAGATTTGGACTGATTTGCCAATGGGTTTTTACCATGCTGTCCGTATTGTTCAGGGTTAACTACGTTATAGACATAATTGGCTATTAAACCAGGCACATTGGTCCTACTTATTTGCAGATGGGTATTCGTAAACCATATCGTAGTATTGTGTTAAACAACAACAGGAAGATTTTGAAGTTTAATTACTCAGTAACCGCAATAATTATTGTCAGCAATGAACAAAGATCTAAAATCTTTTTTAGTCGTAACTATTCTATTTGCCAAATACAACTAGCTTTTCATTACGCTGAGTAAGATTTTCCGTGTTTTGTTATCAGTTGGCATTAACGTTGACATAATACTAAGCATTATAACAATACCTAATGACATTGTCTTTGCAACTAAATATTCTCAGTAATAACTGTATTCTTTCACAAAACGACAGTTTTTATATTATGTTCAATTTTTGCATGTAACTGTACTTGTCAGTCATACCAGTTCTCGTTTACACAACACAATCAATGTTATATTCATGTCTCTTTTTAGCTATTAGTATAGGTTGATTGTACGGCGTCCATCGTCCGTCTTCCTGCGTCAATATTGTACTTAATTTTTTTTCTCCTCTGAAAATACTGGTTACATTTATACCAAAACTTGGTCAGTAGAATTTTGGGATAGATCTCTATCAAGTTTGATCAAATGGTTAATTTTAGCCCCTTTATGTGCAGCTACTGTCAGCTAGAGCAAAGAAAAAATAGGAAAAACATTTAAGGAACTTCTCATGAACCGCTTGATAGATCTTTATCAAACATAGTCTGTAGCATCATTATAACATCCTCTCCCAAACTGATTCAGATGTGAACGATTGGCCCCTTAGAGGGGTTACCATAGCTAAAATTAGAAATTCCCTTAAATGATTTTATCTCACGAACCACTCAATGGATCTTCTTCAAACTTGATTTGTAGCATCATTATAAGAATCTTCACCAAAATTGTTCTGTTAGGGGCACTTGGTCTGTTAGAGTTCAAAACAGAAATACCTTTAAACGACTACTCATGGGCCATTTGATGGATATTCCCAACTTGGTCAAGAGACCAGTATAAGGTCCTTTCTCAAATTTGTTTGATTAAGGGCACTTTGCCCCTCTTAGGGCAACTAGAGCTACAAATAGAAATACTTTCTGGTCATGAATCGCTGGATGGATCTTCATCAGAGATGGCCGGTGGCATCATTAGAGGGCTGTCTCTCAATTTTATTCAAACGGAGACTGTTTGCTCATTATAGGGATAAAATCAAAAATACCTTTAATGACTACTTCTAATGAACCACTCAATTGATTGTCATCATTCTCGGTCCTTAGCATCATTATATTGCCCCCTCCATTTTTTTTAATTGTGGGTTGGGGTGGGGAAGCGCATGGCCCTCTAAGGGCCACTAGACCTAAAGCTACAAATGCCTTTAAATGACTACTTCTCAACCGCTTGATGGATCTTCATCAAACTTTTATTAGGTCCTTTAACTAATTTATTCAATTAGTGTGGCCTCTTTTAGGGGCTGCTAGAGTTGCAAAATAGAGATACCTTTTACTAAATTCATCTCTAACTCCTGAATTGGTCTTCATAAAACCTTGTCTTATAAGGTCTTTTACCACGTTATGTCTTATATCAAATCTATTCAAACAGGGACACTTTGGCCCTTTTAGGGGCCACTAGAGTTGAAAAAGAAATAACTTTAGATGATTTCTTTCGATGGCTATGTGCTTTGGTGCATGACAGCAAAATGATAATAAAAATAATGAACAGGTTAAAGGATTTTCACCAAACCTAGTTAGAAGCAAAGTCAGACGGCTAAGGTTTTCTTCAGTTGAAGGACTTAGGCCCATTTAGGCCTCTTGTTAACTTTTCACATAATTCTGACAATTAAATTAAGGCTCAAAGATATTACATCGCAAATAATATGTCTCGGTCATACATTTCATACTTTAATCTTATTGTATATACATTGTATTCCATTTAGTTTCTGCATGTTGTTCTCAAATCTTGTGGCATACATTTCAACTTAATACTGATATCATAACAAGAATTCATAGCATTTATTTTGCAACTGAACATTTGCAGTCACAGCACACATGTTTCATATTTGGTACAGTTACATCATGTGATACTTTAATAGTTTTGTGGCATTGATTTTGATTCACACCAACCATTTGTAATAATTGACTACTTAAAATTCTAAGAAACATACATCTATTCTCTCTCACAAACGCAATCGTTTTTTATATTCCTTACAGTTTCTTCATGTACGTACTTTCATTTAGTGAGTTGAATGTCAGCATTGCATTCCTTGTTTGATATTTGTCATTGTTTTTTTAACTATTTAATTTTCAATTTTCTCTGTTGTCAAGGGTTGCAAGTTTAATAGGATTTTTGCGTCTGGAAGTAGGGATATTGTACTGCCAGTTCTTGTTGTCTTACCAATACTGCATTCAGCAAAATTTGCATAGCTAAAAAAGTGATCAACAAGAAAATAAGTTAGCGCCTTACTGTAAAGTAAAATATGTTCTGTTTTTGGTTTTATTTCTGCTGCTCTTAATAGACAATAACTTACTATCACAAATTTGCTTCTCGGAAACATGTTTGCAAATACCGTTGTTATATTCAGTGGTATTTCTAAGATTCAGCTTCAGAATGACGAAAATAGTTTCTAATCCGAAATACACATCAATAAGGTCTGTTGCAAATCCTGCATGTATTTTCTTGCCTACAGCTTAATTGACAATGCTATGTGTTTGTATAAGTAATAAAATGATAAAATAACCTGTATAAGCAATCTCACTTATGGCTAGCCTATGCATGTCGTGTAGATAGGCATTCTAAGTATATTTCAAACATGCTACAACTATGCCTATCCGCCATATTTTGTTGTGATCACATGCATGTAACTGTGCATTCTATTGGTTAAAATGGAGTTAGAGCAATTCTGGATTAAGTTAAATGGAGATAGAGCACTCCTTTACAAAGTCTAATGATGATCACATGATGTTAGTTTATGTGTATGATTGGTCAGAATAATTTTAAACATTACAGTGCTTTAAGTCCTGGAGATAGAGTACTTTAATCGTTACTGTTACATTCAAACAGAGGACATGGAGCAAAGTATTACGCAGGATCTTTCTCTATGACGTCAAATGTTACGTTTTCTTGCTTCAGAACGATAGAGCTCGGCGAGACAAACAAAATCATGTAAAAATCTCATTTTTTCAAAAAATGGAGATAGAGCACTATAAGAATCAGGCGACGATTTCTAAAATAAAGTGAGTAAATAAATGATTTCAAAGTAAAAAGATCGTGGACGAAATTAAATAAAATATGCATGGGGGACGGAATGACCAAAATGGGCACGAGTTGACAGAATTGTTCAAGAAGGAGGACGAAATGACCAGAAATCGTCACAGTGGATTCCAGGGCTAATAGTTTCTTTGTATATAAAATACGATGTCAGATTGCTTGCTATTTCATCTTTTTCAACAGCTGTATTCGACTTTTTAGTTTACAGGACAATAATTTTAGAATGTCATAACGTTTTACCCTGGTTTAGTCTCTGCTTTATACATTTAAGCTGGACTGTAACGGATATAAGTGTGTGTTGTTGAGTTTATTTACCCTCACCACCGGTAAACCATACGGGCAGGGACATAAATAGTAATACATTATTCCTGATACGGGCGAGCATTTCTTGATTTTCATAATCTGCGTAGTTATGTTGCTCCATTATGCATCTACGTAGTTATTGCCCCATGTCACGGTACATTAAATGTTGACCAACTTTGGATGAGTCCTCTTAGCTGAATATCCTTATTTTATGTAGTTTCTGCATTTAGTTTCGTTTTCTAACTTATGTGGAGTGCATCACCATTCTTGAAATCCTTCATTTATGTGGTGGTAAAACGTCTGGTCTTCTGGTCTGCATCCCGTCGATGTAGTCTGTAGAAGGCCTCCCACCGGACGTCCATATAGACTTTCATCTTCCCTGTGTGTGTCCCTATCGAGTGTTGATAATTATTCTTCTCCGTCGATGAACCAGCCGAGGCCAAATCTTTCAAAAAGTCCTTAAAGATGTTGATCCGGCATCGACGATGAAATATTCCAGCCCACCAAGCCCTCGGGTCGTGGCAAGGTTCCGGCACATGAACGCTGGATGAGAATCCGACCAGATAATACATCGACATGATGCAGCTCATTTGACAGATGTCCCCTTATAAGGCCACTCTCACTGGCTTTTGTAATGTGACATTAACTAGGCCAAACGTCGACCTAGTTAGGGTGCTGACTAAGTTATCGCTATATGTGCCTCTCCACGACCTGCACGTACCATGCATTCTCGAATACCAGAGGTCTACCATGGTTCCCCGGTTCATCCCGGGTACCATGTCGAACATCTGATGAATGAGAATGGTACCATGGAGCTCTGAGAAGAAAGTAAATAAGCTCGTGCTGCACTTATAGGTATGAAGGTAGTTATTTACCTGATATGTCTTCATGGTCAACTCTAATGTAGTCCATATCAGTATATAGTGTCATGTTCCCCACCTATTATAGGCAATTTTCATGCAAGATATAAGCTTGATTGATTCTTGATTATAAAGAGAAATGTCTGCGGATGATTTAAGCTACGTTATTTACTTCCAAGTTTATGTTGAAGCTGTTGGGTAAAATGAATATATGCGTTTTTATCACGCGTCTTGGTCATATGACCATTGTTTCATTGCTTTATGGTCAACCCAAACAAAGTAAAGGTAAATTTAATTTGCCGTCGCTTTGTCAAACAATAAACATGAGCTCTTAAAACATAAGCTCAGTTAAAACCAAATGTACTTTACACAGAGCAATTTATATTAATTGCTGGTACCTATTAACAGCTGGCTCAAATGACACACTGCAACGGGACAAGCCAGGAATCGATGCTGGCACCTTCGCCTCTGTCTGAAGTATCTCAGCCCTCTCGAACAATGCGTCCACATTTATTTTTTGTGTCTTTTTATTGCCTTGAGACACAGTTGTTTTAACATAGAAAATAGCAGAGGAGGCCTTTGTGTGGTGATAGTAGGTTTAGAGGCCACTTCCTACAGCCTTGCTGTTGGATTAACCCTATAGCGACGTGGTTATGGTGTTCGCCTATGAATCACGAGGTCCGGGTTCGAGCCCCAGTAGGAACAGGCTGCTGGGATAACCGGTTTGCTACCGATTCAATAGTGGTGTATGACCTTAGCCAATTATCACAAACTGTAATTTGAAATAATTTGAATGATAAGCACTATCAATTAGACGCTTGGTTTAAGGAAGCAGGTTGTCAATAAGTTATTTTGTTTGCTTATGAATCTATCATTCATGGTTACTGCTTAAGACAGTTATTTTTTAGACAAACACAGTTTTATGTTTTGATTATTTCTACTGCCATATTTAACTCTGATTTGAAATTCTACTAAGATGCTGTTATTTATGTGTTTTTATCCAAGTCATTGAAACGCTTATTGTAACAAGCAGTCGTAATCTTTCTTCATTTCTGCTATTCAAATAATTTGACGGTAAGATTGTTTTATATATGTGACATGCAATCTTACCCTCAAAACTTTGAAGGAACAAACTAAGGGAGGATAAATAACAGTACACAGTCATGCAAAGTTATTGGTTTTACTGCTTGCGCATATCAGGGCTCACGCGAGTGGGCGACTTGAGCGAAATAGGCACTTTGGAACTTCAAACTTCGCTCAGATCTAACCACAAAGCGAAATGCAAGTCACCCCATTTTCTTTGATTTCCGCACTTGCTAATTACTGCTACCCGGACTGTTGACAATTTGCACAGTGTCATAACGAGTGTTGAATACACAAACACACGCCGGTAGCACAATTTAAGGTCCGCCTACTTCATGTACTTGCGAGATTTTCCCGAGAAGTCTGAAAGCGAATCAGATTATCCGATACACCATAGTCGATTGTGTTCAGCCAATTAGTGCCGCAGTCATGACTTTGACACTTCGCGTTTAATTGTCAACATGTTCGACAGGGTTCCAGATAAGATGCGTATTAGCATAAATTACGCTTTGAAATAATGCATATACGCATGTGCGATCATTTTTAAGCATATAAAAACGTATAAGAAATCACAGAAACTCCTGCAATGACTTTTGACTAGCGTAATCAAAATCTGAATCATCTAAAGGCTTTACGTAACAAAGCACGGTCAGCATTAATTCTCCCACACAGACCGTACACACGCATTGAATGGTACATCATAAGTGAAACTATATTATATACCCAATACATTTGTAAATCAAATAGTTGGGAAACATTACTTTTCTTAAGTCCTAATGTTTTTCTAAGATCTTAATCCTTAAGGCTTTGAAGACACGATATGATTTTTTTGTTTAATAGCACACTCCCGTATGTAAGGAGCTGTGACGTCACCGATAAGGTCTGCTATCTAAGAATAGCACAGGACTCAATTTGCGGACAAACAATCAGTGCATTCATTGTACAATAGCATAAGTAAACCGTACATTTTGCATTTATTCGTTATTTTTGTTCAGGTTTTTAGCCTGCACATCGCAAACAAATGTGACTAGCCGAAAAGCTCCTCATTTATTTCCATGTTAGAAATAACATATCGCTTTTTCATCAGTATATATATGGATGAATGGATGATGTTATTATAGTACAGGGGTTCCATTTGACCCGGGACCCCGGGTCCGGACCCGGGAGATTTTCAAAAGACGCTCAAAGGACCCGGCAGAATACTTGCCTGTGTGTCCTTCGGGACCCGGGGGCATTTTCCTTTGATAATCCTTTCTCTTATCATTAATTTCCTTCAGTAAAACTATTTCCACGATAGACACGTGTATTCAAAATAAACGCTCGCGGTCATGCTCTCCTGCCTTTGATCTCTGCTAAATCCCGCCCTTTCTCCTGTAGACATGCCTCGCTGATTTTTTATCAGCAAGTTACGTCACGGCGAGTGCACATACGAGTGCACATAGGTAACAAGAAATCAATGAAGTGTTGAAATTAATTGATAAAGCGAATCCTGTATACTGTCAAAAAAGGCGCCAATTATTAAATTATCGTAAGCAGCTGATTACCGAGCATGTGAAAAGTGCCCTGCAAGATTATTTCATGCCAACTTTAAATTAGACCATTGTTTAGTGATCATATCGTAATTTCAACAAGAAACTTCACAAATTTTGATGAATTTCGAAAGCAAAAATAAGTTTAGAATGTCCGTTCACGGGTCCCGATGTCTTATGCATATTTCCAAAATTCCTAAATAAAACCCGACTTTCAATGCAGTTTTTTATGATAAGTAGCATCATTATTTGAGGAACTATCGCTGATTTAGCTTAGTTTGCCAAATAAACTGAGCAAAAACTACTTTCCGATGACATTCTGAAAGTGTAACAGTATTCGGATAGTACATTTTGGATACATTTTTAGCTCATCTGATTTTTTGAAAAAAAATGATGAGTTATTGTCATCACTTGAGCGGTTGTCGGCGTCGGCGTCGGCGTTGCCTGGTTAAGTTTTATGTTTAGGTCAGCTTTTCTCCTAAACTATCAAAGCTATTGCTTTGAAACTTGGAATACTTGTTCACCATCATAAGCTGACCCTTTATAGCAAGAAACATAACTCCATCTTGCTTTTTGCAAGATTTATGGCCCCTTTTGTACTTAGAAAATATCAGATTTCTTGATTAAGTTTTATGTTTAGGTCAACTTTTCTCCTAAACTATCAAAGCTATTGCTTTGAAACTTGGAATACTTGTTCACCATCATAAGCTGACCCTGTACATCAAGAAACATAAGTCCATCTTGCTTTTTGCAAGATTTATTGCTCCTTTTGGACTTAGAAAATCAGTTTTCTTGGTTAAGTTTTATGTTTAGGTCAGCTTTTATCCTAAACTATCAAAGCTATTGCTTTAAAACTTGCAACACTTGTTCACCATCATAAGTTGACCCTGTATAGCAAGAAACATAACTCCGTCCTGCTTTTTGCAAGATTTATGGCCCCTTTTGGACTTAGAAAATATCAGATTTCTTGGTTAAGTTTTATGTTTAGGTCAACTTTTTCTCTTAAACTATCAAAGCTATTGCTTTGAAACTTGCAACACTTGTTCACCATCATAAGCTGACCCTGTACAGCAAGCAACATAACTCCATCCTGCTTTTTGCAATAATTATTGCCCCTTTTGGACTTAGAAAATCATTTTCTTGGTTGAGTATTATGTTTAAGTCAACTTTTCTCATAAACTATCAAAGCTATTGCTTTAAAACTTGCAACAGTTTTTCACCATCATAAGTGGACACTGTACATCAAGAAACATAACTCTATCCTGCTTTTTGCAAGAATGATGGCCCTTTTTAGACTTAGAAAATCATGGGTAGGACAATATTTCTATTACACAAAATTTTGAAAAAAAATCAGATGAGCGTCAGCACCCGCAAGGCGGTGCTCTTGTTCTAGAGTGTTATAGCACTGTTCTGTTATTAAAAATGAAATGAAATATTGAAGAAAAACCTAATTAAAATAACATGAATTTTGATAAATATTAGTTTACAATATGAGACTATATGACCTGAGACTGACATTTTTATTATGCTGTAACATGATCTTGGGTTTATTGTTTTCTTAGGTAAAGATCTACGTATTACTGAATAAAAAAAAATAGTAAATTATATTGACGTGTTGGGACAGGACTCCTGTATTTTGGAAAAGGACCCTTCAAAATTTGGGCCCAAGGGTCCTGGGACTCCTGGGTTTTCGGGTCTAGTGGAACCCCTGATAGTATTCTGTTCATTTTGTGACACATCCAGTTTTAAAAAAGAACATTTAGAAAAAAATAGAATAACACCGGAAAATGTATTAAAACCAGATAGAAAGCGTTACTTAAAACAAAATGTATTCACAGAACAGAAAAAAATTCTAAATTATTCTTCTTAGTTACCGTCATATATTAGCATTATAGTTTTGTAAAGATTTCTTCTGTAAGTGTTTATAAATTTAAGATCCACTCGTGAATGTAAAAGAAATCTTACAATCGCATAATTTAAATTTATCGAGATTTCGAAATATGAAGAACAACATGTATATTTTAAAGTAAACTGTCATATACATTGTTATTTTCGGCCACATATTCATTTATTCATTAAAACAATTAACACCTCTGTGATATACATCTGTTGTGTTTTATTACAAATGACCACTTAGTGTGACATGTAGATATCTGACTTTTGGTAGTTATATTTAGATGTTATCTGATGAAACATGTTGCTAATCTAATGCAACACCATTATTTTCTACCAAACCATGCATATAAAATTATATGTATTTTTAAAATATTTGACGGACACCGACCACAGCTGACATCGGGGATCATCATCAAGTTTGCGTCTTGTGTTGTGTGAATAATTTTGTTTTAAATTGTTCAAAATGAAATACATGTACTTATTGTAGTTATGATTTTAAATGTGCTGATACATTCTTTGAGCGTCATGAATCAAAATGATTTAGCATTAAAAGTTTTGACCACAAGTGCTCTTCGGTGTGTCGCATTCGAAAATATTGTAATTTGTTATTAAGACTGTAAACCATTCTTCTGATGCAAGATTTTAATAGTATTATTGCAGAATATGGGGTAGTAGGGCTGTCATTGATAGAAGCGATATCAGTGTATCAACGATATTTTTTTGTCGATCGATTATCGATTCCCATTTTCAAAAATCGATATTTTTCAGAGAGAAAAAACTATCCAGATAAACACTCAGACCCTCAAAAACAATTAAGCTTACAAAGTTGTAAATTTAGATAAATGCAAAAGAGAAGTGAAGGCAAAATAAAAATGAAAGATTTTATTAATTTTTATTTGTTTCTTTTATTTTCATAAATACAAATACAACACAATCAAACAGTAATATGAAAAGTAGGCAATAAAACTAAAAATAGCATTTACAGGAAGGTATATAGTATGCATATGAACAAATAAGTTGTTAATCTAACTTAATAATCGATGTATCATTGATATTTGTCTTCTGATATATCGGTATCGTCGATATGCCTAAGACCCAATCAATGACAGCCCTATTGGGTAGTGTGCATGCAACATGCTTTTACACAGTGCTCTTTATTTGCTTAGTCTTTTGAATCGTCCTGTTAAAATGATATGTATATTTTGTATATTCCTTTCAGTTCTAATATATTTCTTTAATTAGTTATTGTTTCATCTCTTTTAATTATTCTGTTAACAGGTGTGACAATTTTATGCAGGCGGCATGTAACTTTTTTTAATTCCCTTCGAAGTTTACTGAGATAGTTGATGATTCGTCATATATAGAAAACGCTCCCTTGTCCGCAATTTGCGCATTGCATTATGGTAGACTGCTGTATGTTCTATTTATAGAACACGGGAGTGTGCTATGAATCAACTTCCTCAGAATCTTGATGAATGTCTATACACCCAAAAATGTCCCCTGTGCACATTTTCAGTAGTTAAGCGTCAGATTTCTTTTATTCTTTAAATAAAGTGCCTTTTTACTTTATTTTCTTTGAAAGGGAGTTACAGTGGATACAAAAGCAGCTTTCAACTTCACATATAAAGGACTGTTTAACATTCAAAAAGCCAAAAGTGATGTCCCCTGTGCACCCTTTTTTCACATTCATCAATTAACTTAGCATTGCTGTAATATATGGTGGCAGTTCTATATTCTAAGCAAACTGTGTACACAAAATTTAGGCATTACTTGATAATTTAGCATAGCCACAGTTGTTATAAATTAAAGATTAAAAAAGTGGTCAGTCGAAAATGATATCCTGACAGATGCACAGTTTGGTTTCAAAACAAATCACAGTACAATAGATGCAATATTTTTATTAAAATCTTTTATTGATAAACACATTAGTTCAGGAAATAGTTTATATTGTTGTTATGTTGATCTTATGAAATGTTTTGATACTATATATAGAAATGGCCTATGGTTAAAATTGATAAAGTCAGGGATAGATGGTCGCCTTTTCAGAGTAATTAGGTTTTTATTATGATGATGTCAAATTATGTGTTAAACATTTAAATACCTTGTCCGATTTTTATGAATGTGATATTGGATTATTGCAAGGGGAGATAATGTCGCCGATTTTATTTTCACTTTTTATTAATGATATTGAAATACACCTTCAAGAAAATGATAGTTCTTTAACATTAGATCAGCTTTCTATATATTTACTGTTATTTGCTGACGATGCAGTTATTTTTTCAGATTCAGCAAATGGATTGCAGAAATCTTTAGATAGCTTAGTAATACATTCATACTGTGAAAAATGGAAACTTAAAGTCAATGTCGAAAAAACAAAAATCATGATATTCAAAAAAGGAAGACTTGGTAATCAAAATTATCAATTCTATTATAATGGTGTCCAATTAGAAATAGTCACATCATTTAATTATCTTGGATTAGTTCTATCGAATGGTGGATCATTTATTACTGCAACACAAACACTAGTTGGAAAAGCTTTGAAAGCTATGGGATCTTTATTTTCTATAATCAAAGATTTAGAAGTACCTGTAAAGTTAATGTTAAATCTGTTTGATACATATGTAGCATCTATATTACACTATTCATGTAAGGTCTGGGGTTTTTATAGGGCTGAAAATATAGAAAAAGTACATTGAAAATTTTTGAAAAGATTATTAGGAGTAAAGATGTCGACATGTAATTCCGCTTTGTACGGTGAATTAGGAAGATTCCCTTTATATATAGTTAGAAATGTTAGAATATTGAAATATTTCTTGAAATTGCACTCCGTGAAAAACAACAATGGTATTTTAAAATCAATGATTATGACAATGAGACAAGAAATAGACAGAAACGTTAATTGTAATAACTGGGCCGCACAAGTAAAACAGTTGTTACAAAACTCCGGCTTTCCTGATGTATGGTTATTCCCAGAATCTGTAAATGTTAATATGTTTATTCCTTTATTTAGAAACAGACTTATAGATATATATATATTGGTAACTGGAGAAATGATATTGCATTAAGAAGTTCAATGATATTGTTTAAAGAATTAAAAACCACTAACAGCTTTGAAATATCAGTATATCTAGAAAAGATAAAATGCCATAAACTTAGAAACATGATAGCTAAAGTTAGATTATTGTCACACAACTTAAACATTGAAACAGGAAGACATCAAAACATCACAAGAATAAATAGAAAATGTATTTTATGCACAAAAAATGACATTGAAGATGAATATCTCTTTGTATTGATTTGTGAAACCTATAATACCTTAAGGCGTAAATATACATCTAGATTTTACTACGAACGACCAAGCATGTATAAATTTATACAACTATTAAATTCCACAAATGAAAAAGAATTATATAAGTTAGCCATTTATTGTAAATATGCTTTTAGACACAGATTGGAATTGTTGAATAATACATCTTAACTTTGTATTTTATTGGTAATACTAGGATGCATACTTTATGTTATTGCTATTTAATGTGTGACCAGCCGGTGAGGATTTGCGCATGATAATTTTAATATTTTTATCAATATATCTATACAAGAAACGTTGCGCTGGATACTATATACTTTTGAATATTCTTAAATAGAGTTGTATACAGGTATTACGATAAGCCGCTATTTTTTAGTAAACGAATTTCAGTATGTTCAAGTCTTAAGATGAATCTTGTGTTTCTTTTCGGCAAGGTTCATAGTGATTTAAGACTGTTCGAGTCAACCATTATTGCGCGTTTAAAGTAATCCTTGCATTCTCTTGAGGTAAGGTTAACCAGAGTCATGCATACTTTTATTTTATAATTATACAAGAAGTACATCGGTACGAAGTGACAGACAGTATATATTGTTTCGCGTGCTTTTAACATTCAATGAATGTGCATATTATATCCTTTATATAGTATCTCACAATCGCTACAAAGATTATCCTTGAGGGAATATTATTTAGAAAATTCTGCATTTATATCTTTGATTCTCAGGGCAGGTCACACTGCAAATAATATTGATTGAATCTTAACTGAATGATAATTCTTTTGTTTTGTTCACTCTCGCATTGCTATGCATGTTTAGTATATTTTAGTTCTTATAACGATGAACTGTACATGTTCAAGTTATATCAATAAATTACTGTTCTGTTCTGTTCTGTTCTGATAATTTAGCATTATAAAAGAAACCCTGGACAATTTAAAATTCATTGTTTGCATTTTTGCCGTAGTTGCCAATTTTCAAGTTAAAAAGTGGAAATATCAACTTTATTGCTTCTTAAGCTGTCAAGTTTGCCTACATATGTTAATGTTCACTAGTGAATATTGTGTAGTTGAAAGAATTTTACTTAAATATGAACATATTCTATAAATATATTTTTGGGTGCAGTTTGTCCCCTGTGCATTTTCTCAGTAACATTATAAAGTATGCATGTATTTTACCATTCCATTTTACCATGCATGACATTTTGTCATTTTTATACTTTGAATAAGCATTGCATGTAAACTAAGTGATTTCAATGTATTAGTTATGTTTAAAGTCACTTATTTTTCATTTAAAACATCACATGCTGCTGAATTTTCATGTTTTGTTGCGAAAATTTTCAGTTTTGTAGTTATTTTGTGGAATACACTATTTGTTTGAAAGGATTTGTCTTAAGTTGATCACCAATAGTCTTTTAATAAACAGAAAACTAATAATAAAGGAATGCAACAATGATTTTCAAATATGTGTCCCCTGTGCACCTGTAAAATAACGCAGTTTTGAGATGACAATTTTAGAAATTATTATTACAGTACATTCTTGAAATTTGGCATGCGGTTGATGAAATGCAAAACTGCAGAAAAAAAATAGTTTTATAATAAAGTTTAATTATTTTCATTGCAATAACTTTTCTAGATAGAATTTTATTTCATTCAATATTTATGCAGAAATGGATGATTGTTAAAACCATGTCCCAAATTTGAAAAATTTAAGTTTCAGACCACACACAGGTATTTCTCAGCTAGATAATTAATCATTGCCAATCATCAAAGGAATAGATTTATTCAGTTATGATGATGTAACATTATAAGCATAATTTCATTAACAATTTGTTGGACTCATGACATGACTTTTAATGCCTATTATCTGATGCTATTGTTTGAGGTGTTCAATAACCAAGAAATAAATAGCTTATACAATGGGACGTAATTTTATTATTTTCACTGATATATCTTGTTACATCAATTAATAAAATGATAGAATTCTAATTTACATCTTGTTAATACACAAAATGAAAACATTGACTTAAATTTTAATTTGTTAGATTGCTTGTTTCATTTCAGTTAATTTGGATACCTATATGACCATTAAACTAAGAAAAGTAATTACAGTTGGAATTAAAACTTGCTTGTGAAATAATTGCAAAAGTGTGGACTTTCCCTTTTTGAAAGAATTTATAAGCTAAAACTAAAGTCCAAGTTATTCCAATATTTTCCAAATGCTAGAAACTCAGAACACAAAAGTCCAACGATTTTCAAAGACATTGAAATCTGATTTGAGGAAGCAAAATATAAGTCCAAAGTAATCCATAGTTTGCTGCTTTGGAAAACATTGGATTTGTTTGGATTATTTTTTCAAAGTTTTCCATAGTATTCCAAAAGTATAATCCAAACAAATCTTAAGATTTTCAATGAATTCTTTGCTGCAATTTAAATTAAAAAATCTTACTAGGAAAACTTTGCATTATCTTAAGAAATCTAAGGAATTCTTTGGAATGAGAAAAACATTGGAATTGTTTTTGCAGGGGCGGCATATCAGAAATGTTTTATATAAAACATTTTTTTTTTTCAGAAAAGGATCAGTCATGTCAGCCTTGTTTTGGCATACGTTCTGCGGCCATGGAGAGAATTTTACCACTTGGAAAAATGGGGACTTTGGTCACTGCTTTGAACAAATAGTTGTGATATGTCCAAGCTACGTTATTCTAGCAATATTTAGTGCGTATTACATTGCAGCAGCTAAACATAATTCACGCGGAGCTTTTTTGCCTTTACCATGGTATGTGAAATATCGCTTTTTGTGTACATTATTATTGTGTGTACTGGCTGTGGTGCAGGTTGTATTGACAAGAATTTTAAACCAAAAAAAAGTGAGCTATGCTGACATTGTAACATCATGCATATTATCCTGTTCTTGGTTAGTACATAGCATTTACCTCTATAGACTGAAATATTTATTCTGGAGCTCATGGCGTGGAGCCACTCCTATGGTTTTGATTTATCTGTTGTCTCTTATATCATTAGCTGCCCAACTTCATACAAATATAGTGCAAAGGTTGAACAGTTCACCAAGTCATAATAGTGTAGAAGAATTCTCAGTTTATGTTTCTGCATTTTTGCAAGTTTCGTACGTATTTACGCTCCTGCCTGGAGGAGAGCGTGTTACACTCGTAGATGATGACGTTTATTACAGAGCTATTAATGAGAATGTGGATGAAAGTAGTTCCTTACTTGAAGGTGCAAGAAGTACATACAGAAGCATATCCCAGCGACCAGAGACTGCCATCACAGCAGAATATGACGTAAATTGTGTCTCACGGTTAACTTTCCACTGGGTACGACAACTTCTTGTGAAAGGAGCCAAGAAATCTATTAAAAGCGCTAATGATCTGTTTCTATTACCTGTGCGATTGAGTACATTGAATCTTTACGTGAAGTTTACGCATATATTGACTGGAAAACTTGATAACAGATTTCAAAGGAGGGAAAGTTATTCTTCTCGGTCAAGTGTAAGTTCTAGTATAAATAGCATTCCTGATGTTCAGTTCTCAAATACAGATACGAGACATATGTTTTTGGATGATACGGAATCAGAACCCATAAGCCTTCTGAAAGCACTGAACAAAGCTTTCGGTGCTGAATATTATTTACTGGGTGTTTTAAAACTTCTTGCGGATTGCTTTGGATTTGCAGGACCAATTTTGTTAAATTTGTTAGTTTCTTATATTGAAACGAAGTCGGAGAAGGAAGAAAATGGTTATTTATTTGCTACTGGTTTATTTCTATCAACTTTACTGGGAGCTTTTTGTTCAACACAATTTGATTACAACTGTAATGTTGTAGGACTGAAGATCAGAACAGCCATTATTACAACTATATATAGAAAATCATTATCAGTGAGTAATGTTAGTGTAGGAAAATTTACCAGTGGACAGATTATAAACTTTATGAGCACAGATACTGACAGGATTGTGAACTTTTGTCCCAGTTTTCATGCTGTGTGGAGTCTACCATTCCAGATTGGTGTCTCATTGTACCTTCTTCACCAGCAGGTAAATATTTGAAAAACTGATTCAATCTATTTTATTTCTCCTTTTTAACAAGCCAACGCTTCAAGCCATCACTTTTGTTTGTAAAAAAATGTAGTAAATAATGTTAGAAAGGAACATTGGTGAAAGAAATGTCACTCTTGTTTACAAGAATACTGTAAATTTGAAAAAAGCGTTAAATAATAAATAAGATCACTTGATGAGAAAAATTTATCAAGAAGGCTATTATAATATCTAATAAATTGGCAAGTACATTACATTGTGCATTCATGAAAGGTAACATCTTTAAATTGCTATTAAGAATAAATCTTTCAATGGTTTTTATGTATATTACAGGTTGGGCTTGCATTTTTAGCTGGTTTAGGATTTGCTTTGATCTTGATTCCAATAAACAGATGGCTGGCAAAGAAGATAGGTCAGCTTAGTACAGCCATGATGGAACAGAAAGACAACAGGGTTAAGGTAACTTCATAATTATTTATCTTCAGATTTTACTGAACGAATAAGCGGTAATAAGTTATGTAAGTGGGTCATATAGTTTACCCATTTACATTTTCATATTCATATTAATATTTCATATTCAGTGAGATTTCTTATCTCGTACTGAAGTTGAAAGAGTTTACCTACTAAAATACTTTTTGTAGCTCACATTGCCAGTTGATTAGGAAACATTTGATTTAGATATTGCATGTAGTTCATTTTTCTGTGGTTCCCGTGAATGTTACTGTATTTACCTACATGTTGATAAGAATAGCATCTGTTTGATAACTTATGTTGAAGTTTTGTGCTATTTGAATTTCATTAAGTTTGACTTGTCTGTTATATAGCAGAGATGTTTTATGATTGAAATAAAGGCTGAAATCTATCAAATATCACTTATTGAAAGTATGCAAGAAAACTTTGAAATAACCTTTTTTTAGCCGACTTTTTGAAGAAAAAGTAGAGCTATTGAACTCGCTCCAGTGTCTGCGTCGGCATCGCCGTTGGTTAAAGTTTTTGATAAAGTCAGATATCCCTATTACTATCAAAGCTATTGACTTGAAACTTAAAGTAGTTATTTACTGTCAAAGTCTACACCAGGAGATACAATCCCCGTAACTCAGATTTGAATTTTGACAGAGTTATGCCCCTTTTTAACTTAGAATTTTTTTGTTAAAGTTTTTGATAAAGTCAAATATCTCTGTTACTATCAAAGCTATTGAATTGAAACTTAAAATGGTTATTTACTTTCAAAGTCTACACCAGGAGAATCAATCCCCATAACTCTGATTGAATTTTGACAGAGTTATGCCTCTTCTTAACTTGGAATTTTTAGCTTGACTATTCGAAGAATAGTCTAGCTATTCTACTCACCCTGGCGTCGGCGTCGGCGTCACACCTTGGTTAAGTTTTTGCATGCAAGTACATACAGCCATCAATTAAAGGCATATAGCTTTGAAACTTATTTTTTCTTTTTCTAGGTCAATTACCAACCTCTCTGGGTCAAGTCCCATAACTCTGACATGTATTTTGAGCAAATTATGCCCCCTTTTGGACTTAGTAACTTGCATTTTCTATCTCCAAAACTAATGCAGATATTGTTTTGAAACTTCACATGTGTCTTCGGGGTTATAAAACTAGTTGATAGCAGCAAGTCCCATAACTCTGACTTTCATTTTGGCCAAATTATGCCCCCTTTTGGACTTAGAAAATTCTGGTTAAAGTTTTGCGTGCAAGTACATACAGCTATTTCTAAAAGGCATATAGATTTGAAACTTATTTTTTCTTTTTCTAGATCAATTACCAACCTCACTGGGTCAAGACCCATGACTCTGACATGTATTTTGAGCAAATTATGGCCCCTTTTAGACTCAGAAAATTTTGGTTAAAGTTTTACATGCAAGTTACTATCTCCAAAACTAATGCAGATATTGATTTGAAACTTCACATGTGTCTTCGGGGTTATAAATCTAGTTGATAGCAGCAAGTCCCATAACTCTGACCTTCATTTTGGGCAAATTATGCCCCCTTTTGGACTTAGAAAATTCTGGTTAAAGTTTTGCATGCAAGTACATACAGCTATTTCTAAAAGGCATATAGATTTGAAACTTATTTTTTCTTTTTCTAGATCAATTACCAACCTCACTGGGTCAAGTCCCATAACTCTGACATGTTTTTTGAGCAAATTATGCCCCCTTTTAGACTTAGAAAATTTTGGTTAAAGTTTTACATGCAAGTTATTATCTCCAAAACTAATGCAGATATTGATTTGAAACTTCACATGTGTCTTCGGGGTTATAAAACTAGTTGATAGCAGCAAGTCCCATAACTCTGACCTTCATTTTGGCCAAATTATTTCCGCTTTTGGACTTAGCAAATTCTGGTTAAAGTTTTGTGTGCAAGTACATACAGCTATTTCTAAAAGGCATATAGATTTGAAACTTATTTTTTCTTTTTCTAGATCAATTACTTACCTCACTGGATCAAGTCCCTTAACTCTGGCATGTATTTTGGGCAAATTATGCCCCCTTTTAGACTTTGAAAATTTTGGTTAAAGTTTTACATGCAAGTTTCTATCTCCAAAACTAATGCAGATATTGAATTGAAACTACACATGTGCCTTCGGGGTTATAAAACTAGTTGAATGCAGCAAGTCCCATAACTGATATGCATTTTGGTCATTATTCCCCCTTTTGAACTTAAAAATCTTTTGATATTTAACCTTTTTGGGTAATATTTTCCTGCTTCTGGGACAATATTTCGAATAGTCGAGCTTGGCTGTCTTACGGACAGCTCTTGTTTGGTTAGAGTTTTTGATAAAGTCAAATATCTCTGTTATTGTCAAAGCTTTTGACTTGAAACTTAAAATAGTTATTTACTATCAAAGTCTACGCCAGGAGAAACAATCCCCATAACTCTGATTTGAATTTTGACAGAGTTATGCCCCTTTTTAACTTAGAATTATTTGGTTAAATTTTTTTAAAGATTTTACTGGCAAAGCTCTGATTTATAGTCAAGCACTGAGAGAAGTCGAGCACAATGTCTTACAGACAGCTCTTTTTTAATATGACATTTGCTTAAGATGAAATGTTACAACTAACCTAATGTTTGAAAGTTGGCATTTGTTTCAAATTCTGTTTAATTTTCAGGTTATGAATGAGGTGTTGTTTGGTATGAGAGTTGTCAAGTTTTATGCCTGGGAAGATCACTTTGAGTCAAAGATTAATACCCTGAGAGATGCTGAATTAAAAAGTTTAAAGGTGAGTGTATGTTACAGTGTTTCCAGCAATGAAATGCGAAAAGACCTTTTTGTGATAGTAGGTTTTGTAGGATCACTCAGTGCTCACGTTTTTTTGTTCGAGGTAATGCTATTTATCACACGGAGGTTAAACGTTAATGTTTGACACCAAATTTTGTATGTTCGTTTTTCAGAATGTAGTATTCCTTAATTGGGAAACTTTTGTTGGAAGGTCCATGTCCTTAAATTATACTTCTGGAAGTTTTCAAACGCACATCTAGCTTCACAAAGCAATTTCTTTTTATCTTTTTCGAGAATAGAAATTTCTCATTTCAGGGACGGAAGTACCTTGATGCCATGTGTGTGTATTTTTGGGCTACAACTCCTGTCTTGATCTCTATTCTCACATTTACTACATATTCATTGATGGGCAACCAGCTGACAGCAGCAAAGGTGAATTTGTATATATATATATATATATATTTTTTTTTTAAAGGAAATACAAGTATTTAACCTTCTCTTCATGTTGAGACCAGACAAGGAGATTGATCATGTTGATATAGGCATGTACTGTAGACATTTCACGTTTTTTTATGATGAAAAATACTGGAGATATTATATAATCTGGTATACTTTTAATACAGGAATGTTTGATGAAACAATAGGAAAACATTATTTTGTTGATCGTTAGGATGGTTGCAGGATGGTTGCTTGTTTTGTTCATCACAGGGCTTTAGTCCTAGATGAATGAATGACATGATTTATGTGTCTGCATTGATGACCAGCATTGATTACGATACAAATGAATAAAATAAGTTACCTTTACTTTATTTTAACTATTTTAACTCCATTATGAAAGCTTATTCTAATCTGTATTCGGTAATCATGTTGGAAAAACATACTGGTGACCTTTGTCTGGTGCTGTCAAGCAGGTCTCAAATCCATAATTACTAGTCCGAGCAGTAGAAAGTTTTTCTGCTAGATCACCAGTCAGTTTCATCAAGTTAATTGTAATTAACTGCGACTGTAAAATGTAGTATTTATCAAGTACAAATTTAAGTCGTGATTTTATACACAGGTGTTCACCAGCCTGTCCTTGTTCCTGATGTTGATAAGTCCATTGAATGCTTTCCCCTGGGTGTTAAATGGTTTAGTGGAGTCATGGGTCTCATTGAAGAGGGTACAAGCTTTTATTGCACTGAAAGATTTTGACTTGGAGCAGTATTACTCTTCTAATGCAGGTATCCAAAAAATGTTATATTATTTATTTTAACATTTTACAAGGGTTTAAGTTTTATAATAATATGTTACAGTCTGGAATGTGTTGACTTGTTTGTAGAAATCGTGAGAACTTGAAATAAGTAGTTCCCTAAAAAGTGCCTGGTGGCTTCATTACTTGTGGGGCTTGAAGTGCATTAGACTGTTCTGTTTTTGTCTGACTTCACAGCCAAAAAGGCCTGCTTGGGCTGGAAGCTGTACTTATTTCTAAACTTTACATACTTCTTTACGTGATATTCTTCTTGGTTGCACCAGTTTCCATTTGGCAATTTGATTAGCCTTTGTGATGTCTACAATTGCTATTGAGAAGTACTTGTATTTTGCAAAAAGCTGAGACATCTTTACATACAACTTTGAATTTTTATTGAAACGGTATTTAATTACATGTATTGAGTTCAGCAACACCAAACATTGTGATAAAAATGAAATGCCATCATTACTCAGACTTTCATGCCTGTTTCAGTGTTACCTAGTGACTCTGCATTACATATCAGAGATGCTGAGTTTTCCTGGAAGGATACAGATACCATTTCCCAGCCAAAGAAGAGGAAATTGAGCCAGGAACCTGGCAGGACAAGATCATCAAGCCAGAAATCAGATGGCACTGGTACCCTTAGCAGAAAAAGAGCACCAAGCCAGGAACCACTCGTAAATGATACACATGGTGAACATAAGAATCAGAGGCCAAGTGTAAATGAGAGTGGGGATAGAGTATCCAGTGAAGAGCAAGACAATGTTGCAGTATCAAAAGTACAAGGAACCACCCTCAGTCTGGTTGATATCTGTATGCATGTTACAAAAGTATGTATACTGTATCTTTTTGCATCTTCACTTGTCGGGCCCAGTTAAAGATTAAATATTTTATGTAAGAAGTTGTGTGAAATTCACTCTAAAGTATATTATGTTGAATTAGTTTAGTTTACTTTCAAAAGTATGCACTAGGTAATGGAATTCAGACCTTGAAAAGCTTGACATGTTGCTTGACATGTTGCTTGACATCCATTCTGTCATAAGTTTGGTTAAGTTTATGTTCCATTTGTAATGCTATGGCCATGAACCGGAACCATGTCTGTTGAATGCAAAGTTGCAGTTAAGATTAGAAATAAACTACATGTGTGTAAATTGTGATCATACATGTATTTAAGAGAAGTTACAAATAAAGAATGATTTGCATATGCCTGTCTCTGTTAAAGCACACTTTAACTTACGCTAGAATGACATCACGTTAACGTGCAGTGATGTCAAAGTTTTTTGTTTCAACGAAAGAGTGCTACTATATTTAATCTACTGTTTTAAATTAAGGGCATATTAGAATTGAAATAATTCATAGCAAAAGCGTGTTTTAACACTATTTATACACTTTGGCGGTAATACATGAAATTATTACGCCCGACCTATAACCGCTCATTGTGCAGAAATAGAAGTACGTTGAATTGTTTTAGTACTTTATTCTAGGGCCAGTTTGTTGGAGTCATTGGTAAAGTTGGTTCTGGGAAAAGCTCTTTACTCAGTTGCATATTAGGTGAGATGCATCGGGTCAGAGGTCATATAAGAGTTAATGACCTTGAACTTGGTTTTGCCGTGGCAACACAGGAACCATGGATACAGCATGCTACTATAAAAGACAATATCCTGTTTGGAAGACAGTTTAACAGTAGGAAATATGAAAGAGTAATAGATGCTTGTGCCTTGATGGAAGATCTAAAGGTATTTAGTCTTTTAGCTAGTTGTCCCCCAATGAAACATAATTTCTTTATATATTTCATATAATAACAAACATTGTAATATTATTATTGCATAACACGCAGTAATAATTTACATTTTACAAATATTTAGTTTTACTTTATTTATTAATTAATAGACTAAAGTGATAGTCATTGAAAAGGTAGTATGATATTTGATCCTGATGTAAAAAATCAATTCTTGTCACTTGTTGAGGTGAAAAAAAGCTTAGGTAGGGATGGCTGATTTTGATGGAACAACTAGTGTACAGCAATCAATTTTCTGTGGATGGTTTTAGTCTATATTTTCAATGGAGTAAAATCAAATTTCAGATTATGTTTACCAGTACTTAAAATTTGTATTTTACATGTTAATAGAATATAGTTTTCCATTAATATAGACATTGCCAGCCGGTGACCTTACAGAGGTTGGAGAGAATGGAGTGACACTGAGTGGAGGACAAAAAGCTAGAGTTGCCTTAGCAAGAGCAGTGTATCAGGTACTACTCTGGTTTTAGCAAGTTTCTGTTTTGAATGTTTGCTATATTTTCTGCATCTAGACTGTCGTCAAAAGTTTTGAAAAGTTATATTTCAGATCAAAGTATCAGATCGATTCTCTTTCATATGTGTAGTAAGATTTGTAAAAGATTACTTTAATTGAATTTGAAATTGAAAACTATATCTTTTGCACTAGGGAGAAATTGTTGTCTTAAAGAAAAAGAAAAGGTTAGTGAAAGCAGGATTGTTGGTTTGTTTGCTTGTGTTTTGCCATAAAAAGGAAAAGTTTAGTACAGATATTGAACAATTTTTTTTTCAAGAATAAACTTTTTAAAATAAAACACAGAAGTAAGAATATGCAGATCTGCCCTTAAAATTGTACAAATCCAATATCGGTGAGAATTGTTGAGAACTTTTCATCGAACTTGTCTTCTCAAAAAAGATAATAATTCAAGTTAGAGACTTTTAATGATTATATTCCGTTTTAGAACAAAGATGTTTTTCTTCTGGATGATCCATTATCAGCAGTTGATGCTCATGTGGCGCAACATTTGTACCAGAAATGCATCATGGGATTGTTGTGGGGAAAGACGCGCATTCTTTGTACACATCATACAAAGTATCTTGTAAATGCTGACCAGATTATACTGATGAAAGACGGAAAGATTGTTAAAACAGGTATTCTCTCTTTTTTTGACTCGGCAGAATTACTGCCTCCTTGGCATATTGGTTAAGGTCCATGTCTTTCAATAACTTGCATCTCACGTCTGGTTTGAAATGTGACTTTGGTTGTAGAAATCTTTCATGTGTCGAAGCTGTCCAGTTGGCTTATGAAAGGTTGGTGGTTTTACCCAGGTGCCTACCCCTGCCTGAAATACTCTCACAACCTTAGGCTGGAAAGTTGCTCTGTTACATTACAGTTGTGTCTATGTGACTTAAGGCTATACCAAATTGATTTGTCGTTCGTCGGAACTACCGCATCAATGATTTCATTCCCGAGAAAAAGAAAAAAAATTCACCCGCCCGCACGTACATAAAAATCGCCGAAAAAATTTTTTTTTTTTCTGATTACGCGGTCCGGAATGATAACGGTAAACAGGTTTTATCGCTGTTTTAATGCGTCAAAGTGATATTGATCGGAACCCATGCGTTCGTAATACATGTAGGCTGATCACTACCAAATAGAATGTAAGCCTCCGCAGGTCTAGTCACAAGTAGTCCAAATATAAATAGTACTTATCTTTTTTCCTTTCCTAATGCATTTTCTCGGCAGCAACGTGCTTACTTTTACCCTACCGCGTTTCAGTATGTATCACTTTGCATTGTAATGAAATCGGCATGTTCCTATCGCATGCTAGATAAAAATGGCGGCGTAAGAATTTAATGTCACGAAAAGAGAAATTGAAAGAAGCGAAAAGTAGTAAATTCAGCGGGTTGTATTTAATGAACTGTAGTTTTCTTATATAAAAGTTAACACCCCCTTTTCTTTTTGTTTTTCTAAAGTAGCGATCTAGTTCTTTATGGGAATATAAGTCTCTGAAAATCTGATATGCTAGAAAATGTTGAAACACCGTTATGAAGTGAGTGGATTTTATATGAAATAAAGAACAGCTGGATTTAGTGGTGTTCAGCCTATAAGGGGCAATACATGTTATTTTCTGAAAGCCCTCGAAAATGAATGGAAATGCCATTAATCTATTCTTTATGATGTAAAACGGTAACAAATGGCTGAAAACGCTAAAATTTCTTGTGTTTTGGCATTTAGATCGAATTTTCGACCAGGTGGCACTATTTTGGTTCGTTTTAGGACCTAGTAAATGTCTTTTCTCGCATTTTAGCTCTTCAGGTGTCTAAATAATATTGAAATTAGCATGTTTCTGAATGAAAATGACAAACATCGTAACGATTAAATGGATGGTAAATTTAAATTCCACGAATAAGGTAAAATTAATTGAAATATTGCTTGCACAGGGCTAAATTTTGCATATTTTTGGAGATGGGGGTGACCTGTAATGAATTGTCATTTCTCTATATTTTCTCAATATTTTGCACCAAAACAAAGCAGAATCATTGTGAAATAGGTGTACCTTGAGAATGAATGCAAATTCATGGAAAAATCAGACAAAAATTTTCTCTTATAGGCTGATCACTACCAAATAGAATGTAAGCCTCCGCAGGTCTAGTCACAAGTAGTCCAAATATAAATAGTACTAATCTTTTTTCCTTTCCTAGTGCATTTTCTCGGCAGCAACGTGCTTACTTTTACCCTACCGCGTTTCAGTATGTATCACTTTGCATTGTAATGAAATCGGCATGTTCCTATCGCATGCTAGATAAAAATGGCGGCGTAAGAATTTAATGTCACGAAAAGAGAAATTGAAAGAAGCGAAAAGTAGTAAATTCAGCGGGTTGTATTTAACGAACTGTAGTTTTCTTATATAAAAGTTAACACCCCCTTTTCTTTTTGTTTTTCTAAAGTAGCGATCTAGTTCTTTATGGGAATATAAGTCTCTGAAAATCTGATATGCTAGAAAATGTTGAAACACCGTTATGAAGTGAGTGGATTTTATATGAAATAAAGAACAGCTGGATTTAGTGGTGTTCAGCCTGTAGCTGATGACACAAACTCAAAAAGTCAGGAATTATGGTGTTGTTCATCATTTGTTTTAAACCTGGAGTGTCTGTGCTAGTGCCACACATGACCTTCGATGTGCCGGTAGGTGATGAAGTATGCACGTTCTACGATTGTTCAAATTATACAGTGAAAAGAACAAAGCCCGACTTGTAGACGTGCACGGCCACGGGGATTCAAATTGAAAATATTTGGATTAAACATAGAAATATTGTTCAGATAAAGTTTTCAAACCATTTGTTATCAGTGTGTTTAGTTAAATATTTTAGATCTAGAGCCAAAGCCAGTGCTTTCTTGAAAAAAAAGTTTGTTCACAGATCCTGACTGTAGCTAAAAGTATTCAGCTCAGAGATGTTTATATGCTGTTATGGATCTCTGCGCTGAAACGAATCCCGTACTGAAACCTAACCAGGAATCGTGCCAGAAGTCTGTCACGCTATAATTTCATCAAAAGAAATGCAATGAACTCACCTTTTATTTCAAAATGTTTCTAATTAATTTTTCTTTTGATCTGGTATAAAATAATCCATGCAACATAATTTGAACACAAGTTATACACACAAGTTTCAAATTGGTACCCCTGTCTGCAATATTGTGTCTGCCATTGCAGTTGTCACCTGATCAGGGTACTCTTCATTTGAAAACCAATATTCGGTATAGAATTTTTATTTATTGACCTTTTCTGAGAACTTAAACTTTCTAGGATATGTTTTAATGAATTTTTATCGAAATTGGTTATGTTTATGATTAAAATAAATGATTTATAAGTGAAATTTTGAACTTGATTTTCAAAAATAACCACATGCTCTGAACTGTTGCATGACGTCATCCGTTTCTCACGAGAGAAGTGTGCGAGATGTTGCGGTTTAATACTGGTTAGTTAACCAAATGGGGTTTCGCCATAACTTAATGGACGCGACCATCAGAAAATAAAAACAGTGTCAGTTAAGTTATGGTAGCCAGAACTATCCTGACTGATCCATCACATTAATTGTCTCGGGCCCAAATCGTTTTGAACGTAACTTCTTTAGTACGGCAGTCAGATATTCTATCAAAATGCATATATTCATTTTTAAAAAATGTTTAGCTTTTCAAATAAGTTGTGTAGATATAAAAAATATTTTCTGTCGTATTGTAACCCCAATTTTCCCTGTTTGTATATTAATTGGCTGTGAATTGATTGAAAGAAAAAATCTGAAAAACAGACCTTCCCAACTCAAAATTTCTTGGTCAATCAAAGCACAACAAATAACACTTTTAAAGAGTGGCCATATTGGGATCATTTTTTGTCCGTCTGTTATCATTTTTGACTGAAATGAACCTCTACCACAAAAACTTAAGCTAAGCTTATCTGTTAAGAAATTATTCCAATGGATTCGAGCAATGTCGGAGCATTTGTGTGCCCAACTCCGTTTGGTCTCATTGGTCAAGTGATTTATTACTTTCCCCTCACCTCTACCGTTTGGAGTTTCACTAGGGGCACAAAGTTGCTCATGTGTCGAAGCCATCTAACTGGGTTTCAGAAGATATGTTATTCCACTTGGGTGCCTGTTTTGTCTTAAATATTCCTCATCCTCTGCCGTTAAATGGGCACGCCTTCAGATTAATGTAGAACAATCAAAATTAAAAATAAGACACTCGTCCCTCAGTAATTATAAATACAAAATAAAAACAAAGTGATTCAGTGAGTTTTAGCAAGAATTTATTTGCAAAACCATTCATGTAGTCTTCAAAACATACAGAAAAGCTATCTACTGTCTTAGTCACACTGTAAATGTTAAAGTTCTGTGTTATTCTTAAAGAAATGTTAACTTCATGTATAATCATAACTGCAAAAAAAAAAAAAATACCCACTCGCTCCATGTAAAAGCAACCCGCCTCTGAAAAAATCAAAATTGAGAAAAAAAAAAAATAAATTTTGCTCGCTCGCTCGCTCCTATTTTTTTTGAAAATTTTACGAAGAACTACTAATCAATTTGGTGTGGCCTAAAACACAACAAAACATGCAAAACTGTTTTTCAAGCTTTTTGCAATTTCGTGTCCTGAATTCATGATATTATTGCAGTAACACTATGAAGATACTGAGGTCACTGGACATTTTATTTCCATCCAGTATTAAAAAAGTAGGTCAGCTCTAGAGCTTTATTAAATTTAATTGATAAAAGTATGGTATTTAATCTTGTATCAGTTTAGGTTGGAAGTTTTGGCATAGGCATTCATAGTTTGTGTGGTTTATTTGAAGTACAAAAAATGTAGATATATGGGGGTATTTCTGCATGTTTCTTAAACCTGAAGTAATGACGTAGCGTAATTTATTTAGAAAACATTGAATAAATCCTGGACTCTGCATACAGAAACAGAAATCATCTTTAAGTTACAAAATTAATGGTAGTCTGTGTGTAAATTGATAAAACAGCAACTTTACAAAATTCCTGAAATAAAATACAATAATAAAGATCTTAACACATGAAAATGTCCAGTTTACCTGAAAAATTATCATGCAAATATCTCAGAAATATAGTAACAGACCTATACATTTTATATGATTATACTGGAAACAACATAATTATTCATGACTGGGGAAAGTTTCATTAAAATCTACATTGTAGAAAATTTTCTGTTTTAGAAAATGTCATCAAACTTGTGGTTTTCCAAAACTTGCTTGAAGTCTAAACTTTTCATATCTGTCTACCAAGAAGTCAACACAACCTTTTCTTTTTTATTTGCTGAATTTTCTTAGTATATTTTGAGTTTTAAAAATAAGAGTTTAATAAAATTCTACATGGTTGAAAATGAATCAGAGCTGCATAACTGTGTTAAAACAAATTTTCCTTCATCAGTAAAACTTAACTTAAGAGCCATGAAGAAATAGAAAAAAATGAAGCTGGTTTATTATCTTTCAGGATTGCCTTCAGAAATTCTAGATACAGTAGAACTTACTTCTCTTGGCACTATAGAGGAACAGGATTGTAAGTCACAAGACCAGGAATCACCGTTGGCAACTGATGCTGGTACCCTTGTTGAGGAGGAGGAAAAAGAGACTGGTGTAGTAAAGCTAGGAATCTATAAGTCTTACTGGAAGGCTGTTGGTGGCTGTCTGGCTCCCAGTGTTCTCACGGCTCTCTTTTTCATGCAAGGTATTGTTACATGTATTTCAAAGCTAACATAATTGATTTAAGTAGCTATGGTGCATAATAAAAAATGCATTCAACAGTTTTTCTAATACTGTGCAATCATTTATATTCCTGAAGAATTTGTTTTTTCTGGATTTGGTGGTGGTATCAGTCCACAAAATAAAATCCCAGCAAATAAATGCAGTTCATTTTCATTTTGTGTCTTAAAGATGAATTCCAGAAATCTACATCCCTACAAAATTACCTTTCTGATCAAAACCACAAATTTTAAATAGCATTCCTTCAAATTAGTATCACAGTATATATTGAATTCATATGAATAGGTCAGCATTAGCATCTTGTTCAAAGCTGGCAAGGTTTTTAAAAAATACAGTCGACATTATACTTGCGACCACCTCTATTAAGCGATTTTTTAATTAAACGACCGGTCAAAATCCCTGGCGAACATTTTCAGTACATAAATTCATTCCATTCAGGCCCTTCCCCAGAAATTTTTTAAGGCGCTGGGGTAAAGTTTGCGTGGCGGAAAAAGGGGTGGGTGCGGGAGGGGTTTCCCCTCCCGTGTTCGATTTTTTTTTTAAAAATCGAACCCAAATGGTGCTTTTTTAAGTATACCATATGCAAAAAACACAACAACATTTATTTCATACTTCTGCATTTTCACATAATCATATAACCATTAATATATCATATACACTACACAGATGTCCACTTCTTTTATAAGTATTTTCGAACAACACATATGTCCTTCCATTTCTTCTGTACTAACACTAACAACACAAAGGCATTTTTTTTTTCATATAAGTGTCTGTCTTTGGCACTGTGCCATTCCTTTACTGCACCACTGTCTGACAGAAATTAAAGTCATTCATTTTTTGTACCCCCCGACAACAAAGTTGTAAGGGGGGGTATACTGGTTCCAGGTTGTCTGTCTGTCTGGCCGTCTGTCCGTCTGTCCGTAGACGCAATCTTGTGCGCACCATCTCTCCTTATCCCCTTGACAGAATTTAATGAAACTTCACACAAGTGATCAGTACCAACAGTAGTTGTGCATGGGGCATGTTAGGTTCTTTTAGAAAAATTTTTTGCAGAGTTATGGGACTTTGTTTTTTTGTTACTATACTATATACATAGACACAATCTTGTGCGCACCATCTCTCCTCATCCCCTTGACACAATTTAAAGAAACTTCACACAAGTGATCAGTACCAGCAGTAGTTGTGCATGGGGCATGTTAGGTTCTTTTAGAAAAAAAATTTGCAGAGTTATGGGACTTTGTTTTTTTGTTACTATACTATATACATAGACACAATCTTGTGCGCACCATCTCTCCTCATCCCCTTGACACAATTTAATGAAACTTCACACAAGTGATCAGTAACAACAGTAGTTGTGCATGGGGCATGTTAGGTTCTTTCAGAAAAAAAAATTGCAGAGTTATGGGACTTTGTTTTTTTGTTACTATACTATATACATAGACACAATCTTGTGCGCACCATCTCTCCTCATCCCCTTGACACAATTTAATGAAACTTCACACAAGTGATCAGTAACAACAGTAGTTGTGCATGGGGCTTGTTAGGTTCTTTCAGCGACAAAAATTGCAGAGTTATGGGACTTTGTTTCTTGTTAACATACTATGTACATACACAGTCAGGGGTGTAACTGTTTTAAGTTATGTAACCTATTTCAGTTACTTTTTCAAGCATTTTATAACCTGTATTAGTAATAAAATATAGTTAACTCAGGTAAGTTATTCAAAAAAAGTCTTTTTGCTGTTCTCACAAAGTGACCTTTAAAGTGAAATTAGTAGCAAACTGAGGTTAATCAAATTCTCTTTTAGTCTGAGCATGACCTGATAAGCATAATGGGATAATAATGAGATAATAAGAGTTTTATAGCTTTAAAGCTTTTGCGTAAAACTTTATCAGCCTTGCGTAAAATATTTCACTGCAAAGCTGGAAAGATAAAAATTCAAGGATTCAGGAAATAATTGCAGTAGTCTCATTCAAAATGAGGAATTGGCACAGGAGGGCTTTGTAATATTTTATGATAACTGAAACAAGTTACAAAAGTTTAACCAATAACTCAAATTGGTTATAAACTGCGATAACTTGAAACAGTTACACCCCTGACTGATACAGTCTGCATATGCAATCTTGTGCATGCCTAATCTACCAAACCCTTACACACAATTTAATGAAACTTCACACAAGTGATCAGTACCAACCCTAGTTGTGCATGGTGCATGTTACATTCTTTTAGATAAATATTCTGCATAGTTATGGGACTTTGGTTTTTGTTACTATACTGTATACATACAGTCTATATACATACAGTCCACATAATTATGCAATCTTGTGTGCGTCAAATTGCAGTGTACTGTGTCAGTGCATGCGGGGGGTACATTCATCACCTTTAGTGATAGCTCTAGTTGTCCCTGCATGGACACCATGAGTAAGGCATTAAGCACTTTCATGCTCACTGGTGAATGGTGGGTGGTCTTTACACATTCAACTGCTGAAACCTCTCTCACAAACTGAAAGTACAAAAAAAAAGTATTTGTTATTTTCCCAGAGCAAGGATAACCAAGGATGGGTTTATATTGTAAAAGTTCCTAAGATTTGACATTTAATGATTTATCTTGTGTTCTTCTGCACAATGAATTGCAACAGTATTTCTGTTAAATATTTGTGGGTGTTAACAACACCATTGCAGCTTTTTTACACACAGAAGCAGATTCTGTATTTCAAGTTTAACTATGTATTTTACTGCAAGCAGCAAGTTTCAGAAAGAACATCATTACATGTATACACACCAGCTGCGGAGGTTGGTAGAAGCAGTCCCACTGTAGCGACTTTGCACAGGTTTGGGTGAGACTTGGACAGATTACTAATAATCCACTCCATTGTGCTCAAAGTGTTCATCTGTGGTAAGGGTGGCTTTTAAAATTTGCCTGTGCCCATTCAATAACCGCCCAGTCTTCTTCAAGGGAGAAGTGTGATGAAAGAGCCTGAAATGAAACATAAGTTACAATGACATGTTTCAATGACTTGACAAAATGAATCATAACTTTTTTATTGTTGATAAGTTTCTTGTTTTTTCTTCTTCTAAAATTCTTTGGACCATACATGATGCTGTAAATATACATTCAGTAAATAGAGATTCTAAATAAATCAATGTTTATTTAGCATAGAAATTAGACTATTGACTTCCTTGAAATACAGCAGAGAAGAATTCATTCATCCCTTTTACCGACTACCCGGTTCTTTACGTGAGAAAGTAGGCAGTTTATTTGGAACTGGTCTTTCCCAGGAACGATGGTTAGGTAACCTGCCCTAAATTTTGTTATTCCACTGAAACTTCGGCCGAAACTTGTATCATTTGGTCTTTTCATGTTTACTTTGAGAGATACAAAAGCAAAGTGAAACAAAAATATCATAGTAGATCTAGATAAAGTTTAATATTTAGAAATTAATAGCACCTTAAACAATAGTAATTAAACATCCTCGAAAAAGTTTGCTTCAGTTCATCGGGAACAATGATTTCAAACTTCAAACAGTCAAAGAATCACTGGTCATTTTAATACAGTTGCCTTTCTCTGCTAATTATTACTCGATAACAATTAACTTACCCATGCATGCCGCCACCAACTGTTATCCCATTTCTTTGCATAGACTAATTTTAATTATAAACTATATTCCAATCACTCCTGTTCCCAAACTTGTGAAAACACAGACTTTCATCAATACGTGTCGTATTTAAACCCTTATCAGTACACGGTAAACAGCTAGCAACACTGTGTATTCATAAACTTTTACCTGAGGTATCTCACGGGGATGAAATCGCTTACTGATTTAAGACGCTGCGCTAATGATTGAAGCACCACGCAGGATATTTAAGCGCTGCGGGAAGCTATATTTCGTGTTTTAAGTACCGCGGAAGCGCGGCGCCTTATGCGGCTGGGGAAGGGCCTGCCATTAATGTAGTCCCGACAGATAAAATATTCGACAAAAGTATCTATTAAGCAACCAGGTACCAAAGTCCTGCCAGGCATTACTTCACCTGTGTAATTAGTGAGAACGTTTTGATGCTGATGATGATTGATGAGGATGATGGCGATGGTATAGAATAGAGACAATACACAATGTACATGTATACATTTTGAAATATATATATACATATATGTATGTTCATAATAAATACAGTTACATTAACAGTAAAAATAACTTCTCTTCACCTAACTGAAATTCATTAAGAGACCATTCCATTAAGAGACCACTTTTTAGCAGTCCCTCGGGTGGTCTCTTAATACAATGTTGACTGTAGTTTGTAAGATTTAGTGTATGTCATTTTGGTCATATAAAACAGTCTATGTTCAGCTTATTTTTTTCAATTGCATCTGAACATCTTAAAAAGATATTTTCTCACAGAATTTACAATGACTTTTATTGCAGCGTCGAGAAACATCAATGACTGGTGGTTATCGTACTGGGTATCACACTCCGAGAAACCTGGCCAACTTGTATCTAACCATTCCAAGAGTGCATTCCTAATGTATGAAGACCATTTTGAAAACCAACATTCTTACATATCAAGGTAACTTTTTGCCACTACTTGCTGTTAATTTCAAGTTGTATTCATTTTATAACCATGAATTTATGTTGAAGGAAACCAGTAAGGTAATACTATGAATAGCTGTAAATAAGATAAATAACTATTTTAATCTTTCGCAAAGAACAGATGATAAGTTACTGTTATATAGAAGTAGTCAGTGAAACGACCATTTCTTCATTTGAAATAACTGTGAAAAAGAAAAATGAGCCGCACCATGAGAAAACCAACATAGAGCATTTGCGACCAGCATGGATCCAGACCAGCCTGCACATCCGCGCAGTCTGGTCAGGATCCATAGTGTTCGCTAATGGTTTCTCTAATTGCAATAGGCTTTGAAAGCGAACAGCATGGATCCTAACCAGACTGCGCGGATGCGCAGGCTGGTCGCAAACACACTATGTTGGTTTTCTCATGGTGCGGCTCAAATAATGAATATCCAGTACGTACAGTGATTGTTGGTTTCACTCTATGGTTCCAGTTAACAAAATTCTACTAGCAACAAAACTTCCAAACATGATAAAATAGCTGTCCAGTTACCAAACAAAGTTCCCCTAGAGACTGATAACTTCCCCACATGATAATTCATGTATAGCAGTCTTGATACCTAACGAAATTCCAGTAATAACTGACAGCATTGTTTTATATTTTTACCTCATATTTTAAGTTATATTCCTCCAACAGCAGTGTTCACAATATGACAACTGCTAGGGATAACATAATGTACTACTTGACAATATACGGGTGTCTGGCTGGTGCAAACTCTATCTTCACATTGTTCCGGGCTTTCCTGTTTGCCTATGGTGGAATATGTGCAGCCCAGACAATACATAGGAAATTACTGAGCAATATACTAAAGGTAAATAATTTTGAGGTAAATAATTTTGAGAACATTATGTACTTTATGTACTATAAAAATCTATTTCAGAGTCTTTTTTGAGCCACATCCAGTGCAGATGTAAAGTTAGAACTGAACACGAGCAAATAGGCTTTTTAAAAAAAATTTATAGCCACTTTTATGAATATGTTTGGGATGGCTCAGGAAATAAATGGTATATTTGAGGCGAAGAACCAAGCCATCAAGCAAATAATATGAGACTCTATTTTATTAAGGGAATATGCATGTCATTGTATGTTTGGACACCAACAAAAACATTTAATTTTATCTAATAAAAATTTAAAGAAACAACAATGCTTTGAAGCAAAAATAAGACCGAGGTTGAGATCTTAATATAATGGATCATATTTACACCTAAAAATAGTTCCTGTGTAGAAATATTCGGTTTCTGTATAGTAGAATGCCATATACAAACTTTCTGTATTGTAGAATGTCATATATAAACACACATTTTTTGGAGTTTTCTGACTTCCCTAATAGATCTACTGTTTATTCCTGATAAAATTAAACATATATATATAAGTAAATAAATGTAGTTTGTTTGAAATCATTTTCAGGTTTAGAGAGGAAGCTTTGTTAGAGGACAGTTCTTAATTAATGCATTTTTTTCCAGGCTCCGGTATCATTCTTTGACGTAACACCAATTGGTCGCATTGTGAACAGATTTTCATCAGATGTGTTCTCTATTGACGACTCACTGCCGTTTATCATGAACATATTTCTTGCTCAAATCTATGGCATTCTTGGGACCATTGTGATAACTTGCTATGGTTTACCCTGGTTTGCTGTCCTTCTACTACCTTTAGGATTGTTGTATTATAAGATACAGGTAATAATGCAACTTTTTTTTTTATAAATTTCTATGCTTATTTTGAACAATTCAGAATACTGGGTAATGCCTATACAATATGTATAAAATAGATTAAAAGGTGCTTAAACTGTTTGCTATCATTTCAAAGGTGTTTTTTGTGACATGAGTTTGAAATTGTAATGATTTTGTTACGTATATATCATTTTTACTGACTGACTGTTTATATAATTTCAGAATTACTACAGACATACATCCCGGGAAATTAAAAGAATCTCAAGTGTGACGCTATCTCCTATATATGCTCACTTTTCAGAGACTATTTCTGGCATGACAACTATCAGAGCTATGAGAGAACAAGACAGGTAGGCCACTTTTATGTCTGGAAATACAGCGAACAGTGCAGACCATGATCAACCTGAACAGACTTGCAGGCTGATCTTGGTCTGCACTGGTCGCAAAGGCAGAATCACTTGCCGCCAGCAGGCTAATGGTTAAAGTTTATTTAAAATTTATTGGTCCTAAAATCTTAAGTGTTAAACGTTTCCTGCATTTTTATGCAGGATCACATCAAAGTTTAAGAACAAGACAGGTAGGCCACTTTTATGTCTGGAAATAAATATTTTTTTAAATGTCTTTTAAAGTTTATTTTAATTTTTTTGGTCCTAAAATCTTGAGTGTCGAACGTTTCCCTCATTTTTATGCAGGATCACATCAAAGTTTAACTTGTGATCATTGTTTATTTTTGTGCCAAGCTTAAAGCTCTTTCACATGTTATGCCAGTTCAAAGTTTTGTTTGAAAGAGTGTTAATAGTGCTGATTGTAAGCTTTAGTATTATGGTGCCTTAGACAAGAATTCATCATCTAAACTTCACAATTTTTATCCGTCAGTGGTTCATGGTAGTCTTGAAAATTGAAGCATCATCTAAGAAAAATACTTGCTAACAATGAATAAAGACAATAAAAATGACAGTGATTTAAACTTTACCTCTCTAACTGGATATTTAGAAATTTACCTTGTCAAATGAAGTATTGTTTTTAATTTGATGTCATAGATCTATACATAGAGCTCTGAATTCGGCTACCCCTATCGGGCCTCAATCAAACAGCAGCATGTCAGTACATGCGATCAGCTGTTTAGACGGAATAGAGGTTATGACTATTGATGTCAGTATATAAATGGACATGGTCATGCTTTTCACTGACTGATCTTATTGGTTGGCAATGATTTATCATTAAATTCCGCTGATTGGCTGAACCCTTTCACCTGTAATGTAAACAAACTAAAAAGTACCAGCAATTTGTGCCAGAGATTCAACATATTTAGATAACATTTGTGAGGACAAGATACATTTGGAGCTTTACAGTTTATTTCAGAATTTTATCGAACAGAAGCAGGAAAGAATTTGATTCTTTTGCAGGTTTCAAAAAGAAAACCTCGATAAGCTGGATATAAACCAGAGAGCCCAGTTTTCTGCCCAGGCTGTTGCTAGCTGGTTGTCATTCCATCTTCAGATGTTAGGTGTTGCCATGGTTACAGGGATAGCTTTTATTGCAGTTCTAGAACATCATTTCCAGTCGGTTAATCCAGGTATGAAAACTTGGTACATTTTATATATCTGCTACACAGGATGTATTATGGGATTATCTGTGGTGGAAGGCATGCAGGCAGCGTCTTTAACCTTGAGCAGTTTTTATCCAGTGTTCACCAAAACTTGGTCACCACATTTACGGGCATGGTAGAAGAATTCTTCCTACACTTGACTTGATTTTAAATCAGATGATAGTTGGCTTGAATCAAGTAAGGCCATGCAAGTGCTAGGTCAGAATTTTAGAAGTTATTATGTCTCCCCCAGGAGACATATTGTTTTTGCCCTGTCCGTCCGTCCTTCCGTCCGTCCGTCCGTACGTCACACTTCATTTCCGAGCAATAACTGGAGAACCATTTGACCTAGAACCTTCAAACTTTATAGGGTTGTAGGGCTGCTGTAGTAGACGACCCCTATTGTTTTTGGGGTCACTCTGTCAAAGGTCAAGGTCACAGGGGCCTGAACAATGAAAACCATTTCCGATCAATAACTAGAGAACCACTTGACCCAGAATGTTGAAACTTCATAGGATGATTGGTCATGAAGAGTAGATGACCCCTATTGATTTTGAGGTCACTCCGTCAAAGGTCAAGGTCACAGGGGCCTGAACATTGAAAACCATTTCCGATCAATAACTAGAGAACCACTTGACCCAGAATGTTGAAACTTCATAGGATGATTGGTCATGAAGAGTAGATGACCCCTATTGATCTTGGGGTCACTCCGTCAAAGGTCAAGGTCACAGGGGCCTGAACATTGAAAACCATTTCCGATCAATAACTAGAGAACCACTTGACCCAGAATGTTGAAACTTCATAGGATGATTGGTCATGAAGGGTAGATGACCCCAAATGATTTTGGGGTCACTCCATCAAACGTCAAGGTCACAGGGGCTTGAACATGGAAAACCATTTCCGATCAATAACTGGAGAACCACTTGACCCAGAATGTTGAAACTTCATAGGATGATTGTACATGCAAAGAAGATGACCCATATCGCTTTTGGGGTCACTCCATTAAAGGTCAAGGCCACAGGGGCCTGAACATTGAAAACCATTTCCGGTCAGTAACTTGAGAACCACTTGACCCAGAATGTTGAAACTTACTAGGATGATTGGTCATGCAGAGTAGATGACCTCTAACGATTTTGTGGTCACTCTATTAAAGGTCAAGGCCACAGGGGCCTGAACATGGAAAACCATTTCCAATCAATAACTTGAGAACCTCTCAACCCAGAATGTTGAAACTTCATAGGATGATTGGTCATGAAGAGTAGATGACCCCAAATGATTTTGGGGTCACTCCGTCAAAGGTCAAGGGCACAGGGGCCTGAACATTGAAAACCATTTCCGATCAATAACTAGAGAACCACTTGACCCAGAATGTTGAAACTTCATAGGATGATTGATCATGAAGAGTAGATGACCCTATTGATTTTGGGGTCACTCCATCAAAGGTCAAGGTCACAGGGGCCTGAACATGGAAAACCATTTCGGATCAATAACTGGAGAACCACTTCACCCAGAATGTTGAAACTTCATAGGATGATTGTACATGCAAAGTAGATGACCCCTATCGATTTTGGGGTCACTCCATTAAAGATCAAGGTCACAGGGGACTGAACATTGAAAACCATTTCCGGTCAGTAACTTGAGAACCACTTGACCCAGAATGTTGAAACTTAATAGGATGATTGGTCATGCAGAGTAGATGACCTCTAACGATTTTGGGGTCACTCTATTAAAGGTCAAGGCCACAGGGGCCTGAACATGGAAAACCATTTCCAATCAATAACTTGAGAACCTCTCAACCCAGAATGTTGAAACTTCATAGGATGATTGTTCATACAGAGTAAATGACCCCTATTGTTTTTGGGGTCACTCCGTCAAAGGTCAAGGTCACAGGGGCCTGAACATTGATAACCAGTTCCGATCAATAACTGGAGAACCATTTGACCCAGGATGTTGAAACTTAATAGGATGATTGAACATGCAGAGTAGATGACCCCTATTGATTTTGGAGTCAGTCAATTAAAGGTCAAGGTCACAGTGGCCTGTTTATGTAAAATCATTTTTTGGAAATAACTTGAGAACCACTTGACCTACAATGTTGAAACTTAATAGGATGATTGGACATTCAGAGTAGATGACCCCTATTTATTTTGAGGTCACTTGATCAAAGGTCATGGTCACAGGAGCCTGAACAGTGACTTGAGAACCACTAGGCCCAGAGTGTTGAAATTTAGCGGGATGACTGGACATGCCAAGTAGATGATCCCTATTGCAGCCAACCATCAGTGTCTCTTTGACTTTCGCTCCTGACCCCTATTGACTTCTTGCCTATAGGATTTTGCATTTGGGGAAACATGCGCTTTTTTACAAAAGCATTTTCTAGTTTTTTAAAAGTGTTGAATATAAACCTATATTTTGATTGAAGTTATATATCAGTTAAATTCACTGTAATGTTACAGGGTGAAAAAATGTGCAGTCAGACCAGGGCTTGAATCTTGTGCCTCAGAATACTGTTTCGATGCTTTTCTGACTGAGCTACTTTGTCGCATACACAGATTCTCCCTAAATTTGGGAGTTAGTTCAAAGTGCCATACCCCCACCAGCCCTCCCTCCTTAATCTGTATTGGCTGTTTATGTTCTCTATTTCTGTTGTACATTGTAAAACAGTGGGGGGAAATAGTTTTTATTTACCTTGAAGATATGTAATTTTCACAGATTAGACATCTGTGCTTTTGTACGATCTTATCTATCACCAGGTCTGGTTGGCCTAGCAATTTCCTATGCCTTGTCTGTAACCAACCTGCTGAGTGGTGTGGTGACCTCCTTTGCTGAGACAGAGAAACAGATGGTCAGTGTAGAGAGAGCACAACAATATATAGATGATGTACCTAATGAAAGACTAGATGGTTCTCTACTGGTAAGAATACTGTAAAAGCACAAATTTTTGCTGGGTCAAAATTTCACGAATTCGAAATTTTGAGTATATTCGCTAGGTTTAATATTCGCAAAATTGTAAAAATGGTCACTACTTGAATTTGAATTATACTAAAGGTGAATATTTATGCGAGGATTTATTGTTCGTGAGATGTAGGGCCTCGTGAATATAGCGAAAATCAAACCCACACGAAAATTTCTGCTTTTACAGTAGTTATGTTATTTTGAGTTTTATGTACTAGGAAGAGTCGTGCATGATTTGGTATTAATATTTTGTCCTGTCTCTCCTTATTTTCAGTCCATCATTTACAGTGTTTTCACAAAGTCACTTGCTGGTTTTAACTCGGCATGAAGGCAGTAATATGTACTGCACAAAGTCCAATTTTGTATTTTAGTTTTGTTTCACTTTTATAATTGCACTAGCGGTTCTCTTTATGCACTACATTTGTGCAGACTTAAGCGCATTAACCCAATTATATTTAACCAGATTTTATGTAAATCTTCCTCTTTTAAATTCAGATAATCAGACTTACTATTTGTATAATGAGTTTTTTTTTCTCTTTTTTTTTTTTTTTATAAGTCACTTTTTATTACTATAAACCATTCAAGACTAGAGCTAACAATATATAAATCTGTAATGTTGTAGAACTGCTGCTACGTTTGTATAATGAATGTATCATCTTCATTTATCTAGTTATCTAAACAACTCCTTCTCTTTTTAGCCACCACCATATTGGCCTCTGCAGGGATCAATTGTTTTTCGTCATGTGAGATTAAAGTACAGAAGTAATCTCACTGATGCTCTCAACAAAGTCTCATTTGAGGTGGAGCCGGCAGAGAAAGTGGGAATCGTTGGGCGAACTGGTTCAGGGAAATCCAGTTTATTTCTGGCTCTGTTCAGAATGGTTGAAATCTATAAAGGAAATATTTTTGTAGATGGGATAGATTTAATCCACTTGGACTTGAAAGATATAAGGTAAGGTTAGCTATTTTGTAGCAGTATAATTTCCATGATCCTCAAGGGTTAGTTAATCCGATTTACAAAATTAATTTACTCTGCAGTCAAATAGAATATATGTAGTTCGTTTATTTAATAAACATGCACAATTTAGTTGGAATGTATACCATTTAGTTTTTAGGCCATTTTTATGCCCCCAAAGGGAGGCATATAGTTTTTGAACCGTCTGTCGGTCGGTCAGTCTGTCGGTCTGTCCGCAATTTTCGTGTCCGGTCCATATCTTTGTCATCGATGAATGGATTTTCAAATAACTTGGCATGAATGTGTACCACAGTAAGATGACGTGTCGCGCGCAAGACCCAGGTCTGTAGCTCAAAGGTCAAGGTCACACTTAGACGTTAAAGGTCATTTTTCATGATGTGCATTCGTGTCCGGTCCATATCTTTGTCATCCATGGATGGATTTTCAAATAACTTGGCATGAATGTGTACCACAGTAAGACGATGTGTTGCGTGCAAGACCCAGGTCCGTAGCTCAAAGGTCAAGGTCACACTTAGTCGTTAAAGGTCATATTTCATGATATTGCATTGATGGGCATGTCCGGTCCATATCTTTGTCATTCATGCATGGATTTTAAAATTATTGGGCATGAATGTGTACCACAGTAAGACGACGTGTCGCGCGCAAGACCCAGGTCCGTAGGTCAAAGGTCCTAAACTCTAACATCGGCCATAACTATTCATTCAAAGTGCCATCGGGGGCATGTGTCATCCTATGGAGACAGCTCTTGTTACACATTTTACAATACTGTGTTGAAAAAAAGTAGTCTTTGTAAATATATGGTTGCTGTAGCAACAGAAAAAAGTCTTTAAATCTTTGTAAAAGCTTTCCTGTGACAGTGCTCTCATCTGTTATATTATGACATGCCTTTACTTTTGAATTTCCAAATGTACTTACTTGTCACTTTAAGGACATGGCTGTGTAGTAATGTTTATAGAGACTTGTGTTGAGCTTCAAAGCAGTTTGAGGGGGCCTCTGTGGCCAAGTAGTTAATATAGCTGACTTGGAATCACTGGCTTCTTACCAATGTAGGTACAGAGCCTCCCTTGTGTTGCAGAATTTGTCATGTGAGGAAAGAAACATCACCATGTGACCTAAATTGTGCCTGTGTGACTCTATACCTAACAAATAACAGATAACCACATTTGGTTTGACACTGCTTGGAGTATAGAATTCTTTTGTGTGGGGCTGCCTTCCAGGAGACTTATGGAATGTCAGTGCTCATGTCCAAGTGCCTGACCAACAAAACAAAATGTACATACTTTTAAATCAGTTTTTGGTTTTAACAGTTGAACAGATTTAGATGTTTAAGAAATATAAATAAAACATCTATTACTTACACAGGTCCAGAATAGCAATCATTCCACAAGATCCATTCCTGTTTAGTGGTACAGTTAGAGAAAATCTTGACCCAACACATGCTTACACAGACAGTGAATTATGGTCGGTACTTGAGAAGTGCCACTTGAAAGATGTTGTACAGAGACTCGAAGGTCTCCATGGTGATGTTGCAGAGAGAGGTCGTCATTTCTCAGTTGGACAGAGGCAGTTAGTGTGCCTGGCCAGAGCTTTGTTAACAAGAGCAAAGGTAATGATATTGTCCTTTTGTACTAAATTTTTATACCCTAATTCTATCTGGTTAAACAGTTTTCGTAAAAATGAAAATTTGCAGTATTTTTAATTGGCCTGTATTATAAACTTACGGTATTAATATTTTGATAATATGTCTCATTAAAATTGATCTAAAACATTGTGCATTGAAAAGCCCATAATCATGCTATTCATGACAAAAATAGTTCTGCATGTTTGAATCAATTTTTTTGTGCAATGTAGATTTTCATCAAACTGTTTTTTCCAAACTTCAGAATATACTTGTCAGTTTGGTAAAATAACAAAGATAGGGTTGTGTGCTTGATTTCTTGCAAGACTGATTTGAAAAATTTAGACCTTACCCAAGTTTTCATAATGGGAGTCTATTGGAAAAATCACAGTTTTTGATCACATTTTGGCGAATATTTTTTCACTCTACATTATGATTTTTAATACAACTTCCAAATGTTGTAAATCAACATATTTACTATTATATGTTGAAATCAAATACATATACAGGTCTGTGTGCTTGTTTCTGAGATGTTTGCCCCTGAATAAAAAGAACCATATATTTCAAGGTGATTTGTTCAGGGTGAGGTGTTAGTATAGGTGGATTTTTACTTAAACATCTTTTCCTCTGAAACTACTGGTCAGAATTACACCAAACTTGGTCGCTAGCATCCTGGCAAGGACCTCTATCAGGTGTGTTCAAATGGTTCACTTTGGCCCCTTTTAGAAAATAGAAATAGAAATAATAGAAAGAAAAATAATAGAAAAAAAGAAAAACCTTTAAAGAATTTTCTTCTCATTAACTGCTCGATTGATCTTCTTCAAACTTGGTCTGTAGCATCATTATAAGGTCTTCTCCCAATTTTATTCAAATGGGGGCACTTGGCCCTTTTAAGGACTGTTAGAACTATAATTAGAAATACCTTTAAATGATTTCTTCTCATGAACTACTTGATGGATCTTCATCAAACTTGGTCTGTAGCATAATTATAAGGTCCTGTCCCAAGTTTATTAATCCCCTTCCACGAGTGGTGGGGTTATAGGAATGGTCTCTGTCAGTCCATCCTTCCTTCCGTCCGTAACAATTGTGTCCGCTCCATTTAACTTAAACCCTTGCAGGATTTTCATGAAACTTGAGTCAAATGACCACCTGATCAAGACAATGTGCAGAACTCATGAGTCAGCTATGTCAGCTCAAGGTCAAGGTCGCAACTCAAGGTCAAAGGTTTGAGCCTTCCATTTTGTGTCTGCTCTGTATCTCCTAAACCCCTTGAAAGATTTTCATGAAACTTATGTCAAATGATCACCTCATCAAGGCAGTGTGCAGAACTCATGAGTCAGCTATGTAGACTCAATGTCAAGGTCACAACTCAATGTCAAAGGTTTGAGTCATCCATTTTGTGTCCGCTCTGTGTCTCCTAGACCCCTTGAAGAATTTTCATGAAACTCTGGTCAAATGATCACCTCACTTAGACGATGTGCAGAACTCATGAGTCAGCCATGTTGGCTCAAGGATAAGGTCATAACTCAAGGCCAAAGGTTTGAGTCTTCCATTTTTTGTCCGCTGTGTATCTCCTTAACCCCTTGAAGGATTTTAATATGACTTGGCTGTAATATAAAATATACTTAACAACGTCAGTGCTTCTACCCAATATTATCAACCCATTCACTGTCCATAAAAGCAGCGCGGGATATAGCTGTCTTTTAGACTGCCTTGTTTTAATAGCCCCATGTGGTTCTAGGACGAGCTGTGTATGAAAAGAATGGAACCACTGCCTTACCCTTGCATGATCGTAAGAGGCGACTAATAGGGTCTTAACACTTGGTTTTGCAGTATCTCTGTGATTCCAGCAGGTATTCAAATTTTGATTCCATACCTCATGTTTTTATTTCGATGTAAATGAGATGTGGAACCAAAATTTGTAGTCCTGTTTGGCGCCATATAACCTATACTGTGTTGCTGCGCCGTAAAACCCAAATAATTAAATTTTTGTTTTAATAACCTAGTACATGTAATATTGCACTAAAGGAAGACAAAAGTTTGTAACAGTATTTTTTAGGTTTTGATTGCTTTAATTGGAATTAATCTTCAAAATCTGTTATAATATGATATTTTCCAGACTAAATGTTTGCTGTTTTGTACGAAAATTCTTTAAAGATTTAGTAGTATGGTCAAGACTGATTTGGAATCCCTTGCTTCTTACTACTGTGGGTTGCAGACCTTGTTAGGGAGTACAACTATTTCATGTAAAGAAACATATAGCAGGCTTGTGGTGCTTCTTTGCAGGCATCTCCCAGTGGGCAACTCAGGTCTTCCTCCATCTTCAAAATGTTTAAAATTGCCATTTAAACACCTAAAATTGTATCACTGTGACATGTTTGAAATTGGAATTTGACTCAGATTTTAACTTGACTACACAAAGAGAATAAGGAGGGCCTTTGTATTCTCCCCAGCATTGGTTCCGATGTCCACCATGCTCTCATAATATAGTCAGATGGATAGCTTTTTAACAGCTGTCCCTGTAATTGTCAACTTTTGCATAAGGTTTAGGAAGACATCTTATTGCTAAAGGTACCACATGTTATTGTTAAAGGTACCGCAAAGATCAAGGTCTCTCGGACGAGAATTTATGATAGAACTGGCTTTTTGGCCAGCATGGTTTTCCCAGTGACCTGTAGAAAGGCAGAGGACTTGTATCTCGTTTTTGAAAAATAAAGGTTTGCAGTGTTGAATGATCATATTATGAACTGCATACAATTTCTCCATAAATAATTATACCTGAAAAAGCATGGTGTCTGAAATCATTTGTCCTCCACCTCTGATTCATGCGGCGAAGTTTGCAGTTACTTGAGGAGAACAGGTTTTTACTGGTACAGAAATCGGGACACTGTTGAAATACTGTTGAAATCGGTGTTAAACCCAAACAAAAAAAGTAATTTTTATTAAAACAATAGATTTTGAGAGCTTTGAAGTATTTCAAGCAAAAACAAAAAACAAAAGAAAAATGAAACAAACAAAAAACTGCCACCAAATTAGTATATGTTGCAAAAACATATTTTTTAACCTGCTTTCCTTGAAAAAAGTTTCTTATGGCAGTTCTTCAAAATTTTTGCATAGAAATGATGCTTTTATGTTAAATAAGGTATGATGTGTTTTTTTAAATAATCCTTCACAAATAAAGTCAAAATTGGATTTAAAAATGGTTTCAGAAATGGCTGAAATTTACAATGGAAAATGCTCCTATCAAAGTCATTTTTTACAATAAATTTAAAAACTAATCAAGATGTTTTAAAACTTAAAAAGGCTCCTATTACCACCCTTGTAGTTCTTTGGAAATGTGTAATACTTAATAAGAAATCAAGGGCAACGCTTGTTTTGGTAAAGGTGGATCAAACAAGTGGTTAAAGTCAACTTCCTATTAGATCTAGTTGATATGTTTACAAAAATGTTTACATTCACAACTGTCTGACTTCTACTGCGTCATCAAAACATACGCTATACCTACTGACAATATAATTTGCTAGGTAAAAAAACGAAATGAAAGCAATTATTCATGGTTTCTCTGTGTATAGACACAAACAAGTATCACTGTTGAAAGAGGCGACATTGATGGAAGATGAAAAAATGTATGTAAATTTTTGTGATAGCCTATGATATCGTTTAGTGGGAAGTCAGGTTTTGTAGTTTGGTCTTTATATTGTCATATTGAAAAAATGTCTTGGAATAACCAGGTTTATAACTGTAATTCATTTAATCTGTTATTGAGATAATGTTGAAATACACACATTGCAGAGTAAGACATATCAGTATGACGAAAAAACAATTGTGCTCGGAAAAGATCAAACTTGTGCTTTTATATATAAAAATGAAAAAAAAGGTCTTGTGTCAGGACTAAAAATCTTCCATTTGAATAGTTAGTTTAAACCTGAATTGATAAAAAATGATGAGGAAACTATGTTGTTTTATCTTTCTTGTTTTTTTTTACATGAAAACATTTGTATTAGCTCAACCGAATAGCACAGTAGGTTATGCACGAGCCGGCCTGTCAATAAGCTGTGCACATTTTTACAATGAAGAGACTGCAAGGTTAATCCTGGGACAAGGCATATTAGTTATTATGTCTACCACTACACAGTGGTGAGGGAGATATATTGGATTTACTCCTGTCTGTGTGTGTCCGTCTGTGTGTCTGTCACAAATCATGTCCACACTCGAAGTCGAACATTTCTCATCCGATCTTCACCAAACTGGAACAAAATGTGTTTGACCATAAATCCTCGACCAACTTTGATAACTAGCCAAATCGGCCAAGGCACTTAAGAATTATGGCCCTTGAATTACCGAAAATCGGCCTTTTTATTCTTGTCCGCGCTTTAAGTCGAACAGTTCTCATCCGATCTTCACCAAACTTGAACCATATGTTTTTGACCATAACTCCTCGGCCAAGTTCATTAACTAGCCAAATCGTACGAGGCACTTCAGAATTATGGCCCTTGAATTACTCAAAATCAGCCTTTTTACTCTTCAAAGGTATATTTGTAGTGAGTAAACAGTATATAAAGACTGACTTACTATTTAGATGATTGGGCAGTTGTGGGAGACATGCGCTTTTCTCAAAAGCAGCTCTAGTTTAGCAGACGAGAATGCATCTGTATTAATTCAGGTTCATCCATGTTGTCGGTTATATGATGTGAACAGGTTAATACTGGCACACAATTGGGAATCAGTAGTTAGGTTAAATGCTAAATGGAATTTTCTGTGTTTTCGAAAACTCTCACCTGATTTACCGGACATATGGATCCTTTCAGTTTATCGTTATCACTTTATTGTCCTGATACAAAATGTTGTCAAGTGTTAGAGGTCCGCTTCCTAACAGTCTCTTGTATCAGACAAGTCATGATATTGATGTTGTTTATTGTGTACAGAAACTGTGAATGAGATTTTGGTTTCATAGTACATTTAACTGCTACTTATCATGTTGTGCTAATGTGCTCATAAAATGTGATGGTCCATTCACTATAAAATTGATAGGCAATTGTGATATCTATTACCCAAATAACAATTTGTTGTCAGTACACAATTTCCAGTTTTCACAGTTAAACATCGACCTTTATCCAGAGGCTTCCTATGCTTGATGACTATAAGATTGCAGACTTCCAGTCACGTGCAAGGCAACTCTATTTTTTACCTGTGTTGGCTTTAGCCCCACTCAGTATATCATATAATAAAGCCATCGAGCTTTCTCACAAATGTATGCCTATTTTTCGACTCGGTATTCATGCATTTAATTATTTCGTGGCATGGCTTTTGATATCCGAGCGTTACTTCTGTAACATCTCTTGTTGGTCTTATTATACTCCCGAATACGAAGCCTAAGGCGATATGTAGGAGTCATCTTATGGTAGGTGGCCAGCAGATCCATTGCAATAAATCTTGAGGAGAAAACTACTTCCGCAGTTTTAAATGGAGTATAAGGAAACTTTATATATATGGCCTCTATGAAGTGTAGACGTGCATGACATTTTTCCTGGGGATGGGCAGAGTTGTGGGGGCATCCATGACCAAATCCCCTAAATGGTATTTCTGTTTAGAAACCTCGCACACATGATCTCCATGAAGTGAAGATGTTCATGGCACAATGTTTCCTGAGGTAGACAAAATCGAGGAGATTGTAGCACCCATTAACCCATCCATCACTAGTTTTTGTCTAAACTTCAACAGTTTTACTTTACTTGGGGCAAATGAAGGTGGGGGCAACCATACCCAAAGTGTGACTTCTTTCTTTTGACAAAGCGGTGTTCAGACGTTTTAATCTCATTTAGTTACAGCTCATTTTCTTCAGTTTTAACAGGCAATAATTTTGACTTCATGGAAGGAAATTTAATGTAAATTTACCCTATGTAAAACTTCAATAACTAGAACTAAAGTATTGACGATTCATATGTACAAAATATTTGTCCTTGTATTGTTAGCATTATCTATCAGTACATTTATGAAATTTCTTACACATTTAGATAAATATCTTATTAGAAATGCATTAAAAGTTGGAACAGAATGGAATAGTTCATTCATTTTGTGGCCTCTACCGATGTTTAGAAAGTCACATAAATACAAAGGGATGCCTTATTTGTGTCCAACAAAGACATATCATTGATAAGAAATCAGATGTATGAGGAAGTTTAAAAACGAGCTTGAAGAATTTACCGTTATGAAAGATATTGCTTAAAAAAGTTTAGTGTACTTGCTTTTTCACATATTTTGAAATTTAAATCCACTAGCGGGAATTCATTTTAACTTAACCCAGTGGTAAATAAAAATGAAATAAACTGAAGAGCCAAGAGCCAAAATTTGTTTCTACCAGACTGAACATAAAAGATACTGTGAGCAATATTTAAAATGATATAACGACTATCATTTATTACCACTGTAACCTTTGAGTGGGAGTATGAATCACCTTTTAGTGATTGTGCCAGTTTTGCCCTAACATGTCATCATGACTTCATTCCACCAGTTTTGAAAGTGAATTATTGATTTCTATCGGCAGATATTGTGTATAGATGAAGCGACAGCGAGTGTGGACATGGAAACAGATATGCTCATACAGCAGACGATTCATTCAGAGTTTGTTGATAGTACAGTTCTTACAATAGCACACAGAATAAACACGATAATGGACAGCGATAGAGTCCTTGTGATGAGTGAGGGGAAGGTGGCAGAATTCGCCGCACCTGGACGTTTGCTGCAGAGTCACGACTCGCTATTCTATAAATTAGTTCACGGACAGAGTATTTGATCATAATGCCCTTATAATAATAAAAAAAAAACAGAAAAAAAGGATTGAATACGTATAACCAAATGCTAGGCTATTCTGTCCAGTGATGTAAGCAGAATTTTCTATTCGTTGCATACTGCACACGTCGAGTACAATGTCTTAAAGTGATGTTTGTTGAAGGAAAGGCTTAACCCATAATCTTAAGTGTTGAAAACATTTATTTTTAGGAATAAATGTTTTTTTTGTGTGTGTGACAAGTGCTACTTTGCGCCAATAATGCTTTTTAAAGAAAATATTGTCAATAGTTTGAAAGAGTCAATAGTTGTAAAAGAGTCGATAGTTGTAAAACATTGATAGTCCTTGAAATTTTATTATCTCTTGTGTTTTTAAAATCGCCGCTGTATCAGTAATGGTAATTCTCTGTATTAAGTCAGATTATGTTTTCTGTAATTTTGTCCATTTGCATTTATAAGGCACAAAGCCATTAGGTTGCTCCAGATTTCTTTGTTGTTATTATTTTTTGTCTTCATTCAAACACAATGTTTTGTATTAGCCTTCTTGTTGAAGTCATGTATATGTTTTGTTAATTACTTTTATTGTTTAATATATTTCTTATTTTTTAACCTTTTTTCTCTGTGATAATAGCTTGGGTTGTGCAATAAAATGACTCTTGCAGAAGCATTCTTTTCTTTTATATGTAAAAGAAATACAAGTGTATGTATAGATGTGTGTGTTCTGGAAAACCTGAAGTTTCATTTTGAGATGTTCATATTTCAGTACAAAGAGGTGTATGTGTACATTATTGCATTTTACAAGAAACTTCCAATATGAAAATAACATGAGCTTTGCCTCAATAAAATATTCGATACTTGATCATCTAGTGTAAAGAAACTAGGGTCATTGGGTTTAGAAAAACAATAACATTCCAGATGTCACATTTCCTACCTGATTCCCATGAAACTTGATAAGGATGTCAGTTTTCATGAAATCTTCGCTAAGATCATAACTTAAAGCTCAGATAAAACGTAACGTTTTTAACATTCCGGAGGTCACATTTCTACAGAATTCAAGTTGTGATCTGGGGCCAAAAATATGAAGAATTGAGAGATAATACGAATTTGACAGATCGTGAAAACTAATAAAATTTGACGGGTGGAGGATGACTTTACCTAATTAAAACATGGAAGATGATTCTTTACCTAATTAAAATGTGCTGTTCTTTCTACCTTTCAATTAGATTTTCTCAGAAAGGCTAAAACAGTGTTAATCTAGACTACTGTCATTTTCCGTAAGAATTCCTATTGTTTCAATGAAAACACTAATGAGAGCCATCTAGATGTTGTTGTTAGTCAGAACGGATTCTCATTTTCACATGTTTATTGAGGATTTATTTAATGAGCACATGTACTGGTAATAAATTTTGATATGAGTCGTGCCATGGGAAAACCAACATAGTGGCTTTGCGACCAGCATGGATCCAGACCAGCCTGCGCATCCGCGCAGTCTGGTCAGGCTCCATGCTGTTCGCTTTTAAAGCCTATTGGAATTGGAGAAACTGTTAGCGAACAGCATGGATCCTGACCAGACTGCGCGGATGCGCAGGCTGGTCTGGATCCATGCTGGTCGCAAAGCCACTATGTTGGTTTTCCCATGGCACGTCTCATATAAATACGTCACCTTAATGATCAGAGAGTGGTCTTTTAAAAAAGTGGACAACCTTTCATTTTCAAAACTGATAAAAAAAACATAATTATTAAAGGCAATGTTTTTCCGCATATTCACTGAAACTACATGTAGTTGTGTTTGGCATTGGTTATTGAGGAATATTTACAAACGGCTATATAAACAAGTTGAACATGATCGTTCAAAAATATCTTTGAGAGTTGGCAATCAACATTTCAAATGAATATTCAGTAATAGCTAAAACTCCTTTTTACCACAGTAAAGGTCAAAACTGAATAGACATTACTATGTTCCTTGGATTTAATGTTTTTTTTTCTAAGTGTGTTTTAATCGGAAGGCGAATTATAACTGGACGTTGGCGGTTCTTTTTGGCATTTCTATCTTCTTATTGTGAAGACAGATAGTCGAAGATTTATATATTATATGACATTATTGTATTTAACGAAAACAAACTCGTGCTTTAGAGTAAACTACTGTAGAAATGTAAATAACTACTGTTGAAATATAAATTTAAAAACATGAATATTAGTCCTTGTGCGTTTATATGATTATAAACCACATTGTGACTTCTGGCAAATCACCAAAGAATCGCTAGTGAGATTGGTGGATTCAGTTGCTAGAAGTGCAAAGTTTGGTTTATACCCGTATAAAGGCACAAGGAGTATTAATTCAGTTAAAGTCCGAAATTAGTTTACACCCGTACATACATTCCAACCTTATTGAATGTTGTATCTTGTGCATTTATAGAGTTTAAACCCACATTAGGACTTCAGGAAAGACCATATCTTTTTTTAATGAATTGAAATCAGAATATGATTAAGGGCGGATAATTAAGGAGATGCATCGCAATGATGTGGTAAACACTTGTTTCACATCTGACGGTTATTGGTGCTAAACCTCGAAAAATTATTTCGTTACACCTTGACTATGAAAAGGCATAAAAATCGTGCATTGGTGCCAAGTTGTATTGAATCAGGTATAATAACTGGAACGTTTATTGAACTTGGCCTTGTTTATGAAGTTGTCTGGGAACAAAATATGAAAAACAATTACAAGGTGTTGCCCACATTGTTATTTTGTATATATATATATATTAAATCACGTTTGTCACAGGAATGCTACACTTTGCTGTAATATTCGCTGAACTTGACTGACGCAACGAATTTTGTATTTACATGATTTCAAAATACTGCAGACTGAGGAAATGTACGTAGTGATTTTATTTTCTCTAATATCCAAGAAACGCGCGATTCGCAGAATTTAAATGAACGTGTAACGTGTTCCGAGCGGTATATTATTTGAAAGGTTGCTTTATACAGCTTTACATATAAATGTATATATGAATTTTTCTTATGACTTCCTGCCTATTGATTCTGTACAAATGATTCGTAAATGATTAGGTGTTTCAAAAATAATCAGCTTAAATTATCTGTTATATCATATAAAACAAACACAAAACTATATCAACGGTAGCTTGACTTTTATAACTTAAGCTTTCAGCTTATTTTAACACTATGAACATATAAAAATATCTGATGCATCTACTTTTAACTGCAACCCGATACTTTCCTATAGTCAAATAACTATCCCAATAGCTATGACGCGAGGCGTCAGTTAGACTAATGAGATATGTTATTGGTAGGGATATATAACAAAGTTCCAGCTATTTGTATTTACAATGTCTTCAGCCTTATAATACTTATATCTATTTCAATTCAACTGCGACCTGGTTTTTTAACACTAATATGTTACCATATCTCTGAAAGCTAGCTTTCTAGAGATGATGGAGGTTTATTAATGCCCAGTCAACTTCAAAGTCCCAGTATCTTTCAGTGGTCTGACTCTGTCGAAATTCTGCAACTGATCAAAATATGGCGAATCTCTGTATTTATAGCAGCTGAGCGGATCACTCATGCATGACTTAAATTTCATTGGCTGATCAATTATTTCTGATTCTACTGAACGCTCCTTACTTAAAACATCAATCAAGCGCCCAGTGACCAAACGTACGTGAAACGTATTTCATAACCAAACTTTCATCAAATAATTGACATGGATCAAAATTACATCTCTAAGGTATTAGTTTAATCATATCTCAACTGATTTAGATAAATGGCATACTTACTTTAGGTTTAAGAAGACGATTATCGGCTTTCAAAGATGACGTTAATTTGTTTATTACTGACGTATAAATGGCGTTTGTAAAACAAAGGGGAGTAACTCATACTATTCTGATTCTACCGTTACACTACCCACGCCTCTGTTTACATGCGTCTCGCATGTTTTATAATAAAATAACCAATAAAAGAAACCTGTCAACAACTTTACTTCTCTCTACGTATTTCACAGCACGTTTAATTTGCAAAAATTTGTTCAAGATACTTTTCTTGATGTATTACCTATACATTACTTTGATATGTCATTTGTATTGTTTTACTTATATAATGTCTATACCGTTATCCTGTAGCATTTCATATAATCATATGTCCTCTATATTTATTTGTATGAAATGTTTAACTTTAGATCTTTTCCTTCTATCACGTACTCAATATCTTCTGCTCTAATCATAGTATCAGGTGTCATAAATTCTTTCAACTGAATTGTCATATTACCAACGCTTAAACCTTCTTTTACAACAGATTTTGATGAGATAACGGTATTTCCATCGTTAACTATTTCCACAGATCTATTAAGGGTCTCATTGTCAAAATGAATACCTATCTGAAATGTCTTTGTTTCTGTATCATCCTGACTTGTCTCGTTGTTTACCTGCTTTTCTTCAGCTGTTTCGTCCTGATCTATCTTGTTTGTAATTTTACTACCAAGAGGGGTTTTCTTTACAGGGCCTTTTCCTTTTGGCGCACATAACATCGGCTTTGTTGGTTTCCTGAACATACGCCCTGTTCTTATGTCATTTACATTCCTCTTATCAGTGTTACTTTTGTTATCACTATTGCCAAGGACGTCTGATTCAGATTCCTTGTTTTCTCTGTCATCATTAGTTTTGTCATGATTTTCATCGTTTTGTGTATTACTACATTTACCATCCAATGTATTATTGTTCTCATCTGAATCTTCATTATTTTCACTATGATGCAACTCTTCATCATCTGTCTGTTCTTCAATATGTATATCTGGATCTATATCCCAGTCACTCTCTTCTCCACTATCAGTCTCTTTGGATGTTCCTGGGACAACAACGGTTTCTAGGGGTGTCTTATCCCCAGTTTCACTTACTGTTTCTTTAACACTCTTCTGTGTCCTATTTACTTCGTCAGATTTCTTAAAGGCATGCATTCTTTTACAGTGCAGTCGAACGTAAGCTGCCTTTTTGAATGATTTCCCACAAACACGGCATAGCACCCTTTTATCATTCTCGGACTCTTCTTTCCGCTTCGTGGTCTTTGTTCTTGCCATACTGAAAATAGAAGAAACATAGTCTTGTAAGTATTTAGGTTTTCTTATTTCTCTTTCAAATCTGTTTGTTACTATTTCTTCCTCTGGCGTAGCTTCAGTTTCTGTGTTATCCGAATGTGGATCTGAAATGAAAGTATTTTCATCATTCAAAAATAATGTGTTATCTTCTATATTTGTGTCTTCAAACATAAGTGTCTGTGATTTAGTCTTTCGCAATCTATTTACATGAATCATTTGAGGAGATTCAGATCTACCACAGTTAACTTTGTACAAAACATCAGAAAATTTTTCAATTATTTCATAGGGACCTTTCCAAAATGACGTGAATTTCGAAGAACATCCTACCTTTTTGACTGGAAAATAAACATAAACATTGTCACCAGGTTTAAAGTTTTCAGAAGAAAGTTTTGTATCATGATATCTTTTCTGTCTACGTATCGAATTTCCAGTATATTCTCTAACAACTGAGTGAGCTTCTTCTAATTTTTCTTGTAGTTCCCATACCCATTGTGATTGCGGAATTTTCTTTATACTATTGGGCATTTCAAAAGCAATGTCTAATGGTGTAGAAGTTTCTCTACCAAGCATAAGTAAGTTGGGAGTCATTCCTGTAAGTTCATGTTCGGCTGATCTATATGCCATCATAACATATTGAAGGTATTCATCCCAGTCGCGATGGTGATCTTTTACAAACATGCTAAGCATTGTTGTAAGTGTTTTATTAAATCTTTCAACCATTCCGTCTGACTGTGGATGGTATGGTGTTGTCCTAGTTTTATGAATTTGTAATAGGTCACACATTTCCATGAAAAGTTTACTTTCAAACTGTTTGCCTTGATCTGAATGAATAATGTTCGGTATGCCAAATCTACTTATAACTTCTTCGACTACTATTTTAGCAACTGTTCTTGCCTCCATATTAGGCATTGCAAAACTTTCTGTCCACTTCGTAAAGTAATCTGCAATGACAAGTATGTACTTATTTCTTTTTTCTGTTTGAGGTAATTCTCCTAAAATGTCAATAGCTATCCTTTCCATTGGATATCCTGATCTTACAATTTGCATAGGTGCTTTCTTTGTTTGTAATGGCCCTTTTCTTTTCATACAGGGTTCACAACCGGATACATAATTTCTAACATCATTTTGCAAACCTGGCCAATAATATCTTTGTCTTATTTTGCCTAATGTTTTCTTTATTCCCAGATGTCCTGAGGCTTTTATGTCATGAGAATATTTGAGAACTTGACGCCTAAATTTAATTGGTACTATTGCTTGCCAATTAATTATTTCTGTATTAAGTATATCCCACTTTCTTACCAGCAATCCGTCATGGATTTCAAGTCTTTTCCATTGACTCCACAGTGATTTTAGGTAATAGCTTTCACTACCTATCTCTTTAAAATCTGGTCTTGTATCATTTTCAATCCGAAGCTTTACTTTTTGCACATCACTGTCATTTTCCTGAGCTTCTGCCAATGACTCTGATTCCTCTGATTCATTTTCTGTTACTGGATGTAATCGTGAAATGTAAGGTCTGTTTCTTTCTATTTCGGGATGACCTCTTTTTCCGCATTGTCTGCACGGAATTCTACTGACAGCATCTGCATTTTTATGAAGCCTTCCTGGTCTGTGTTTAATAGTCATATTGTATGATGATAGAATTTCTAACCATCTAGCTATTTGTCCTTCAGGATTTTTAAATTTCATAAGCCATTTCAAAGAGGAATGGTCTGTTCTTACTGTAAAAGGTTTACCATATAAATAATGCCTAAAGTATTTGACAAAATGAACTAAGGCCAACAGTTCTTCAATCACAATCAAGAATAAATGGGTTTGAAAAGTCAGGGTGTGCTAAAATAGGAGCATTAGTAAGTTTTTCTTTTAATATTGAAAAGGCTTTTGAACATACATCTGTCCATTGAAATTGTTTATTTTTTTCTGTAAGTACATGTAAAGGCTTGGCTATCTCCGAAAATCTAAATATGAATTTTCTATAATAACTACAAAGACCTAAAAAGGATCGTATTTCTCGGACATTTTTAGGTTCAGGCCAGTTTTTGATACATTCAGTTTTCTTAGGGTCGGTCGTTACGCCTTCTTCGGATATAATATGTCCTAGAAACTCTACTCTTTTTGAAAATAAATGACATTTCCTGGGTTTTAACTTCAAACTGGCTTCTTCTAATCGATGGAAAACTGTGTCAAGATTTTTTATCATATCTTCGAAAGATTTGCCTGTGACAATTATGTCATCTAAGTAAATTAAGCAAATTTGCCAATGTAGCCCTGCTAGTACAGTTTCTATCAAACGTTCGAAAGTCGCAGGAGCATTACATAGACCGAAAGGCATGACCTGAAACTCGAATAAACCGTTCCTAGTTCCAAAAGCAGTTTTTGGTCTATCTTCTGGCTCAACTTCAACTTGCCAGAAACCTGCGTTAAGATCAAGACAAGAAAACCATGTAGAACCTGCTAGCTGATCAAGGGACTCGTCAATTCTTGGTAACGGATATGCGTCTTTCATCGTTGCCTCATTGACCTTTCTGTAATCTATACAAAATCTGTGTGTACCGTCCTTCTTTTTAACCATAACAAGGCCGCTTGACCATGGGCTAGAAGATGGTTGTATTATACCTTTGTCTAACATATCTTTTACTTGTATTGAAACTTCGTCTGACATGTGTTGTGGTAACCTTCGTAATGGCTGTTTAATAGGTCTGGCATCACCTGTCGGAATTTGATGGCGTATAATGCCTGTCCTACCTATATCTGATTCTGAAAATATGTGAGCATATTTCTTAAGAAGCTTTGCTACTTCTTGTATTTGTGATTTATCCATATCCTCAGTACTACGTTCGTAAAGGTCTTGTATGTGAGAAGGAATATGAAAAGATTGTTTGCTTTTGTTTTTACCTGACTTAACGTTCTGAACAGGACTTAATGTGGATATATTTGTGCCAGGATATATTACTTGTTTCTCAACTAGGGGGTTCAAAATTCTTATAGGTACTTTTTCCTTTACATTGACTAAAGCCCTTGCTATAAAATCTTTATTATTGGACACAAAATTTTCATTTGGTTCCGTAACATATAGGCCTTTATCAGTTATAGGATCTATGATTTTTCCCTGAATGATTACTTCAAACCTTGCCGGAATTTCAACCTTTTCAGCAACTACTACTCGATAGCAACCGATAGGTCCTGAACAGTTTAACTTTATAATTGTTCCATTTACTGATATCTCGTTGTTGACTATGTCTACAACAATATTTCGGGCTTTCATAAAATCTAACCCTAGAATAGCATCTCCCTCTATCTTAGATACTACTACAGACATTGATGAAGTTTCCCCATTAATTTCAATATTTACCTTTGTTTTTCCATTGATTTCTAACGGTGACCCAGAGGCAGTTACAATGTCTTTTTCAAAATTTTCTAAATCAACCGTACAAGAATTATTGTCTAGAAAACTGGACGATATTACAGAAAGGGTAGCTCCCGTATCAATTAAACAATTGGCTTTGAAGCCATTAATTTTTGCTTCAACATATAACCCAGAGCCTACGTTATTTGAAGATTTAATATTGTGCTTTTTCGAAATATTTAAATTTGTTTTAGATTCATTGCCAGGATTTGGGCAGTTATATTTCAAATGCCCACTTTGCCCACATTCATAACAAATAACACCTTGTCTTGTAGTATCTTTCTTAGACCTGTCATTCATGCGATTTTTGAATGTTCTTGAATAAGTTTTATCATTCTGATATGAGTGTGTATCATCTCGTTTCCTTGCAAAGTTATTTTGTGAAGTATTTGAACGTTGTAGCATTGATAGAGTTTTCTTCATTTCTTCAAAGGATTTCTTTAAAGACTGTAACTCGTAATCGTGCTTCTTTGAACTGCTATGTTCATCGGCATTTACTGTCCTCATGTAGCCTTGTGATTCGCTTGTTTTCCGCTCAGCTCGGTTAAATGCCTCAAGCTCAACAGCGTGCCTTACTGCATCATTTAAGCTAGTTGGGCGAGCCTGTTTAATTCTGAGTCTCATATCTGAGCTTACTAGAGAATCTATGAATTGTTCTTTGGCTAAAGTTTCTCTTACATCCGACGGTGCTGACGGATATGCTAGATTTGTCAACCTCCGTATGTCCTGTCCCATTTCTGATAAACATTCTGTTGCTTTTTGTTTACGTTCCCGTAATTGAGCTCTATATAACTCTGTTTGATTGGGTGGCGAAAATCTCTCCTGTAGGGCGGATACCAGCTCCTCATAATTTGGAGTTTTGTTTGTCAAGTTGCCAAAAACGCCTTGTGCTTGGCCTCTAAGCGAAACTGATAAATAAAGTCCTTTTTCTTTTTCTGTCCATTTATTTATCTCTGAACATGCCTCAAAATGTGCTTTATAATCTATCCAAGAGTTAGTTCCATCATATGTACCTGGCTTCATCATCACAGTTCTTTTTGATGTTGAGCCATATTCACCATTTATACTTTCTGTCTCGCATTGATTTTCTGTAGTTACATTTTCCGTTTTAGTCGTATTTTGCCCAGACGGCTGCTTAGGCTTTCGATCTCGGAATGTAACGAATTTGTCTCGGGGACTCATATTTGTATTGAAAATTGATGGTGATGCATATTTAGTATTTCTACCTTCTGATGTTTTGAATACCTTTGTCTTAACATCTTTTAAACCTGTATTTAATACAGGTGTTGGGGGGAGAAACCTACGTCGTCTCTCATCAAGTGGTGTTGCCAATTTTCTCTTCATGATTTTAGGTGTTGAAGATAGAGGTGCTTGGTCATCCTCAAAGGCTTTCAAGTCTGGAGGCTGGTGTTGCAGTGACATCTGCATAGAATCAATCTGTCTTTCTAACAATGATATTTCGTTCTGCAACTTAAGAGCTTCATTCTGTCGCTGCAATTCTCTAAATTGCTCATGCAATAATGATAGCTCATCGTCATAGGTGTAGCTCATACCTTCAGCCATTGTATATCCTAATATAGTGTTGTGAGTCGAAGATAATGGTGATTTTATCTATCTTATCCCACCGCTGCCACCAATTTTGTAACGTGTTCCGAGCGGTATATTATTTGAAAGGTTGCTTTATACAGCTTTACATATAAATGTATATATGAATTTTTCTTATGACTTCCTGCCTATTGATTCTGTACAAATGATTCGTAAATGATTAGGTGTTTCAAAAATAATCAGCTTAAATTATCTGTTATATCATATAAAACAAACACAAAACTATATCAACGGTAGCTTGACTTTTATAACTTAAGCTTTCAGCTTATTTTAACACTATGAACATATAAAAATATCTGATGCATCTACTTTTAACTGCAACCCGATACTTGCCTATAGTCAAATAACTATCCCAATAGCTATGACGCGAGGTGTCAGTTAGACTAATGAGATATGTTATTGGTAGGGATATATAACAAAGTTCCAGCTATTTGTATTTACAATGTCTTCAGCCTTATAATACTTATATCTATTTCAATTCAACTGCGACCTGGATTTTTAACACTAATATGTTACTATATCTCTGAAAGCTAGCTTTCTAGAGATGATGGAGGTTTATTAATGCCCAGTCAACTTCAAAGTCCCAGTATCTTTCAGTGGTCTGACTCTGTCGAAATTCTGCAACGATCTGATCAAAATATGGCGAATCTCTGTATTTATAGCAGCTGAGCGGATCACTCATGCATGACTTAAATTTCATTGGCTGATCAATTATTTCTGATTCTACTGAACGCTCCTTACTTAAAACATCAATCAAGCGCCCAGTGACCAAACGTACGTGAAACGTATTTCATAACCAAACTTTCATCAAATAATTGACATGGATCAAAATTACATCTCTAAGGTATTAGTTTAATCATATCTCAACTGATTTAGATAAATGGCATACTTACTTTAGGTTTAAGAAGACGATTATCAGCTATCAAAGATGACGTTAATTTGTTTATTACTGACGTATAAATGGCGTTTGTAAAACAAAGGGGAGTAACTCATACTATTCTGATTCTACCGTTACAAACGTAAATCAAACCAAACGAAAACTGTAATAGGACAAAATATAATTTGTAGGGAAAATGCACAAACTACAATTTATGGTTTGGGTGGAGATATTTCAGACTTCTAGTTCTTGCATATACATTTAACTTTGTAGGTTGGGACCTCGATGGCCGAGTTGTTAAATCAGTCTTTGAATTACTTGTTCGTCGCTGTCACGTAGGTGCGAATCTAGAATGTTTCATATTAAAAGACTTCTTACGGATGGTCGTTAGTTCTAACCAAGTGCCAGTGTGTACCTGAAATTTTGCCGGTAGGGGCACATTAGGTCAACCATCAAAAGCTATAGAAAGAATTTTCTGTCTGATGAGATTGGGCGTGATCTTAACAATGATTTTTGGCAACGATATACGTTTAGTTTAAACTTTGATGTGACATATGTAAATAAAAAGTCTACTCACGCTTGTCTGTGTGTCCAGCTTATACGCGGACGTTCAATACAGAATTCGTATCTTGTTAAGATATCCGATCCACAAATAAGCAAGTTCTACTGTGGCGGCTGTAAAAAGCCTCCCCGCACTTGGATTCAGCGTTGTTATATTTTCTCGTCCTTTGGGATCATGGAGTCCATTCAACATATGTGTCATAGCCAGTGCTAGTGGGGCGTATTAGGTGTTGCACATTTTATTACCTCTCACGAACAGACTCAGTCAAACAGAGTCTGCTATTATTCTTCTTGGTTGCATTCTTTGCCTCCAAAGGATCTTTTTTACAGATTTTATTAACTATCACAAAAGCAATCTTTAAGTGCCGTGTGGCGGCTGTAAAAAGTCTCCCCCGTACTTGGATTCAGAATTGTTATATTTCTGGTCCTTTGGGATCATGGAGTCCATTCAACATATGTGTAATAGAGTTCCGCTTAAGCCGGTGCTAGGTTGCGTGAGAGGTGTTGCACATCTCATTACCTCTCACGAACAGACTCAGTCAAACCGAGTCTGCTATTATTCTTCTTGGTTGCATTCTTTGCTTCCAAAGGATCTTTTTTACAGATTTTATTGACTATCACAACAGCAATCTTTAAGTGCCGTGTGGCGGCTGTAAAAAGTCTCCCCGTACTTGGATTCAGAATTATTATATTTCTGGTCCTTATGGATCATAAGGTCCATTCAACATATGTGTAATAGAGTTCCGCTTAAGCCGGTGCTAGGGGGCGTGGGAGGTGTTGTGTACATTTCATTACCTCTCACGAACAGACTCAATCAAACCGAGTCTGCTATTGTTCTTCTTTTAGTTACATTCTTTGCTTCCGAAGGATCTTTTTTACAGATTTTATTAACTATCACAACAGCAATCGTTAAGTGCCAAATAAATTGTTAAATACTTGACAAAAATATGTTACAATTTATTTTTTATTATCTTTTTTTACTGTGTAGTCGTTTATGATACCTCAACATAAACCAAGTCATTACACTTTAAAGTTTATCATAGTGCAGTCAAAATATGTGATACCTAAAAACATGGAGTCACTAGGCATCGAAATGTTACCTATTTGTGGATCGGATACCTTCTGGAACATGCAAAGATTCAATGATTTTGATATCATTCGCCCAGATCTGTAAATAAAATCTGAAAAGTAAATCCCTCACAAGCACCGAAAACAAGACAAACAGTGAAAATTGCAGATTCGGTTTAATTGAGTCTGTTCATGAGCAGTAATGGAAAATTCAACACTGCCCACGCCCCCTAGCACCGGCTTAAGCAGTATTTAATCTTCGAATCTAAATGAATTAAAATCAATGATCCCGAAGGACCATAAAAACAGTTCAAGCAAATCTTGTGTGCGATTTTGATTCATTAGCAATTGTCGATTTGGCTTGGGAAAATACGTCGGAGAAGTGTATTGAAGATATATTATGCCCAAATGTCATATTTGAAAATATGAACACTTATTACACCGTATATCCGTGTAAATATAAATTAAGCATCTTTCTGTGTCATACTAATAAATATATACATGTACAATTATAATGCCACTAAAATACCGGAAGTTATTTTTTTTAAAAAAAGAGAATGTTTTAATTTTAACAGAAAATGATATAAGTTGTGACATATACAAAGTTTGTTATATATTAAGCAAAGTAATCAAAGAAAGATGAATAAAGTGCATCTTTGGTATCTAACAAAGATCTCATACGCAGTGGTCGTCATTGTAGAATAAAATGTACCTCCAGTGGAGGAAACCGTTGTGGGTTTTCAAGAACCTTGCTTATTCTCTATACCTGAAGTAAAAGACCCCGCGCATGCCTCCATCAGTATAATAATGTTATACAATATAATTAAAGTTACTCTGATGCGTATGCTATTGATATTAGAGAAAATAAATCAATATCTTAAAACTGAAATGTCATAGTGATATGATGCCTCTCCGTTGAATAAAAAATTATATCTAAATGTTTAAAGAATACGGTACCTGAGGACACTTAATCAAATTTAACAATAATATGCCTTTCTCAATTATAATAAAACTCATTTATGAATAAAGCTAGAATTTCAATTAACCATGGCTAGATAAAACAATTCTTTTATACATTAATTATCTGTGACGCATTTGAGAGACGTCAATTCCCTTGAACTTTTCATAACAATAGTGGTGGTTCTATATACGTAACATATACCTAAAGCATTGAATAGTTGTAAAACGTAGCTAATCGTAGCAGACACCTAGTAAATCCTATCTAAACGTAAGCGTAACACTTAGACGGCGCTCTTTTAACAGGCCCGTGGTAATACATCGTAAACACTTAGTGGAACCCTACTAGACACCTTGGTAAAACCTGATACCCCTAAAACGGGGCAAACATTTGGCACTCCGTTGATGTAGAAAACGTGGTAATACCTTGCCCTAATTATAAAGAACTGACTGTGTGCCTGGGTCTTGAAGGGCAGAAAACTAGGTAATACCTAGTCCTAAAGACCTGACAGTGTGACGGGGGCTTGAAGTGTAGGAAACGTGGTAGTACCTAGCCTAAAGACCTGACAGTGTTACTGGGGCTTGAAGGGTAGAAATGTGGTAATACCTAGCCCTAAAGACCTGACAGTGTGACTGGGACTTTAAGTGTAAGAAACGTGGTAATACCTAGCCCTAAAGACCTGACAGTGTAACTGGGACTTCAAGTGTAAGAAACGTGGTAATACCTAGCCCTAAAGACCTGACAGTGTGACTGGGGCTTTAAGTGTAGGAAACGTGGTAATACCTAGCCCTAAAGACCTCACAGTGTGACTGGGACTTGAAGGGTAGAAAACGGGTAGAAAACGTGGTAATACCTAGCCCTAAAGACCTGACAGTTAGACTGGGGATTGAAGGATATTAAAATGGATGGAATGTTCTACTTAGCATGATGAAGTACGGAACCAATGATCGAGTTTCATTTATCCAAGGTCAATGTCACATATATTCTAGTTTCACTGGTCCAACGTCAGTATCTACATTGTTCCAGTTTCATTGGTCCAGTGTAAAAGTCGCCAATGTTCGAATATTGCTGGTCAAATGTCAAGGTCTCTCGTTTTTAGTTTTGCTGGTCCGAGGCCAATGTCACCATCATTCCCGATTCGCTGGTCCAAGTTTAATGTAACCAGTGTTCTAGTTTCGCTGGCCCAAGGTCAAGGTCACCACTGAATGTTTTGAAATTTGTAGTCGGCCTATATCTTCTATATTTAATAAACTTTGGCTGAATGTTCCGCTCACAAAGAAGACATGCACAACCCATGTCAAATTGCACCAGTACAAAGTCAAGGTCAGGTCATCACACAGAAACTAAACTTTTAGCATGCTTCGTTACTAAAGAATTCATTATTACAGAATTTATTCTAGCTATTAGTACTGCATATTGGTTCTGCAAAGGACGGCACGTATTTTAAATACTTATGTACGTCATTCTGATTTCTGAAACATGCACTTTCGTAGTACCGCAGTTCTCACATTAGGTTTACATGCACTGCTTTAAAGCTTGACAATACTGAACTGATAAATACATATTTGACGGGGGATACCAACCAGACGACTTACCAAAACCAAAATATCTGAATGGGGAATATTCAATATTTGGCAATGTAGAAAGAGTTTAATGAAAAATATAGTGTCAAAAAATTATAAAAATCGTACTAAAGAAAAAATAAATGATACAGAAATTTAATTATTATCAACTGACTTAAACAGCAACCATTATGGGCACAGTGATGTCATCGTTCTTTCATTATATAGGCATTCCAAACATGGTATTTATTGCAAGAATGTGTTAAAAGCAATTGACCATGGAGCTTAAATTCAAGGTACACACATTTGCACATAAACTTAGGTTCATTCTAAAAATATGATTCTGATTTTTAATATTCACTGATTCGCCATATTTGGTAATGCCCATCTAAGAAAAGAATGATAATCTATATGTGTCACTGTGCCCAAAATGGTTGACGTTTCATTACATAGATGGTATTCAAATGGCTATATCTTTTTGTTTGTCGTCCGATTTTGATACATATTTTCGTAAGTGCTATTATTCCACCTACTCTAGTTCTTTTAATGGTGCGATTCATTGATTTTCCGGAAGTCCCAATTTGGTTTATACTCGTAAAAACGCACAAGAAATATCATTTAATTGAAGTCCCAGTTTTGGTTTATACCCATATTTAAACGCACAAAAGTCCTAATTTGGTTTACGTCCATAAACACATTCAAACCCTATTGAATATTATATCTTGTGCGGTGATTGAGTAATTAACCAAACTAGGATTTCAGGCAGGACCAATAATTAAAAAAAGCTTACCCTGTTAAATTGAAATCAGAATATCAGTGTTCAGATAAGGAAGTTAAGGTTGACCAGTGACTATAACTGTAAGGAGTATGCGTGGAACTATAAATTAAGGAGTATGGGCGGATACTTAAGGAGATGCATCACAATGATGTATGTGGTAAAACTCTTGTGTCACATTTGAAGAACATACGAAAACGGCTGTTGCCGCAAAATGCGGACTATTTATGCAGCCTCACGAAATAATTTCGCGACAAAAAATATGAAAAACAATTACAAGGTGTTGCTCACATTGTTATTTTGTATATATATTAATCATATTTGTCACAGGATTGCTGCGCTTAAATGAACGTGAATCAAACCGAATGAAAACTCTTATAGGATAAATCTGGCCATTAGATTGTCAAATATAATCGGTAGGGATTATGCAAAATCTACAGTTTATGGTAAGGGTGTAGATATATCAAAGACGTGTACTACATAGTTTCTCATATACGTTTAACTAAGCAAGTAGGAACCTCAATGACCCGAGTTGTTAGGTCACTGTCTTTGAATTACTTGTCCATCGCCGCTGTCTTGTGGGTGCGAAGACTGTAGAATATTTCATACAGATGATAGTTAGTTTTGCCCAAGTGCCAGTATGTACCTGAAATTTTGCCTGTAGGGACACATTAGGTGTTCATCAAACACGAAAAGCTATAGAAATACATCATGTATGATGGGACTTAAAACACAACAAACGGAAACATGATTTAGGTTGGACAGAATGATCTACTGTAATAATGGTCAATATTTTTCGAAATTCATAGATGGTTGCATATATGTTTGATTTCTCGGATTCGCTAATTCATTTCTAAAATACGACAAGAAAATCCGATTAAATGTTTAGGCATTGAACAGAACCGAACTGTATTGAATAAATAAGAAACATTTTGCAGCAACTAGTTTAACGGCTGTACAATTCATTCCTTCAGCGTAAGTAAATGTTCGTTAGATGAAGTCGTCTGTAAGAATATATATTTCTTCGTACTTAAGGTCCATTACTAAAACCCGAACGAGTATTATATGAAAACCAGAGTTTGTAGCTGAGACTTCCTATTTACTGAAAATATGGCCCACTGCATCGGATCTGACCAAATAGTCATGAATATGTTCAAGAATAACTAACAAATAAACAAAAAAATGTTGCCTATGTCAAACCGTATGTATGTTTTCCGACTGCTTACGAACCCGTCGAGCATCTTCGGATTTTTTCGGAAGAATCCTCCGAAACGAGGCTATAATTTATAAATAGATGCAAACAAATGATAACGTGATTTTTACAAACTTAGCACATGGAATTCAACAATTTTGTAACTCACAAAACCTTCATGAAAATCATTCTTATAATACAGGTAATAATTAACAGCTATACAACAAGTTTGCGGGAGGACAATTCAGACCCTTCCCGAATAAAAGTGTTTTTACAACTTCGTCTGCAAACTTTTTCAGTTAATCTCTTTTCAGTATAGTTTTAAGAATATAAATGAATAACTGTCTTACACTGCCGAAACAAAATGTGATTGAAATTTACCTAAATACACTGATTTATGTACATATGGCTACATTAATTTAATAAGACTTTAGACATTAAACGCATTGTCTTGGCCTAAAATATGTCACTGTCAATTTTAAACATAAATTTTGTACATTTCATATTTTTCGTGCAAGTCGTGTATAATTACCATCATGGAAATACAGTTATTTTGTCGCGCGTCTTTAAACGGATATTCGTTTGAAACAATTTTAAAATCACGTGATCCCGAAGAATTTCCGACCGATTACGGAAAAACGATAAACATGAAAGTAGGACAAAATGACCCCCATGTCAGGCTAAGAAAATACAGAAACAATCATTTGTTTCTCAGTTCTTGTGTTGATTTCAAGGGAATATTGCACGGCTATCATAATGTTTAATACTATATTACAAAATGTGTAGTCTTTTTTTAAGAATTATGTCTGTTCATTTGTCTTTATTTTGCACCTTTAATTTATTAGATACTGTAAATTAACAGGATGAATCAATGCAGAATACACGGGTAGGATTTATAATATAAAAATAGCAACACTTTCTTGGAGCCAAACATTCCATGATACAATGTACATAAAAATCTTCCGTTCTGTTCTGAAATAAATTCATGATATTTTAGTTGGCACACATGGCTATACTATTTTTTCAGAATATTCTGTAGTACAGTAAAGTTAAGCCTGTCCAATTATTATAACATGCCTCGGTTCATGAATTTCACGCACGGACAGTTCACAGGTATTTCATATTTAAAACCGTCGTTACATTTCGTTAGTACCCCAGCAGGAAACTAGATGCTTCGTGAACAAACATACCTGTCCTCCACTCCCTGATTCTGTTTTTAAATAGCTTGTGTCGCTGTATTTTTCAGCATCAACACACTTGGTCAAGTCAAATACTGCCATACCAATATGCGGTGTCGTTTTGGATAAAGGCATTCTAAAGTTTTTAATTATACCCAGGTACCTGCCATGTCTGAAATAATGCTCGGGTTGGGGTCTTCCTTTACATTAACAAGCTGAAAAAGTGGTGTTACGACCAATAATTGTGTCGGTTTGATGCAAAACCTGGAATAGCAGAAAAAGTAAGGTATTAAAACAGAAGTCAACACATTTTTAATGAAACCACCGATAGCGTCTTTAACTACGTCGTTTCTTATTTTTTCACGGTGAATTAACTTTTGATGAAGTAAATTCATAATTAAAGGAAATAATTATTCTCCCTTTTGTTTTATCTCGTCTTATTTTGGCTTTAAACCATAATTGGAAATTGAAACTACGTCAATCCTTTACGTTGCTGTTTTCTCCGGATAGACTTTATTCTTCTTTGGAAACTATTGATTTGCCTTTTATTCTGTATAACTATTAATTATGAAGGTAATTTTTCGACAATCCCGTTTTATGGAGAGTCCAAATAAAGTTAATTATGACAAAAGAAAGGGACAATGCACTTATTTGTCCACAATAATTATTCTTGTGGCGGCAATAAAGATTTACTTCTGCTTCTCGCTTTACGGCGGATCTTAATTATCAAAGAAGGAACGGCTAGATTGTTTCGTGTCACACGGCCCGTGATATATGATAATAACATAAAAAGTGTAAATAGCATGACAGAGCAGTTGTGATACATGTCTGTCCATTTTCTGTCTTGGTGATATCGGGCATGACCGTAACAATGACTTTTGGCAACGATATATATATGCTATACCTAGATTTAAGTTTAAGTGTGATGTGTCATAAGTAAATACAAACTCTAAACTCATGTGTGTTTGTCCGTCTGATCTAGTCAAACCACACGTTCAAAACAAAACAAGTGCTAGGCTCAAACATGCGAATATATATCAAGATCTTGAGTCAATTCACTCAGCTTGATAAGGGGAATTAAACAAAAGTTGATCCCCGTGCAAAGAGAATATTCTGTTATCGACTTGATTTAGGGAAAATACGTCGGATAAATGTATTAAAAATATGGTATGCTCAAATATAATGTTTGAAAATATGAACATTATCCAGGATATCTATGTAAGCATAAAATAAACATTTTGTATGTAGGTTTAAATACTGCATACTTATAAGTATATAGGTAAAATACAGTTTAAAAAATATGCTATGCCACTAAAATACTGGAAGCTATTATTTAAAAAGAAAGAATGCTTTTGTGTTATTAGAAAATGATAAAAGTTTGTTTATATATTTAGCAAAGTTTTCAACCTTAAGCTAATTAGCTTTCTGTCCAATTCTCTTATCACAGTTATTGTATATTATTCAGTGTAATGACTTGAACAAATAAAATATGTTTAAAATTGTTTTTTTAAGAAGCATGAATAGAGTACATCTTTGAAGTTATATCTAGCAAAGATCTCATACGCAGTGGTCCAAGGAAGGAAATCGTTGTGGGTTGTCAAGAACCTTGCTTAAGCTCTATACCTGAAGTAAAAGACCTGGCGCATTCCTCCATTAACATAGTAATATACAATATGATTGAAGTTACTTTGATATGTATGCTATTGGTATTCATAGAAAAGAATTTAACATCTTCAATTGATATGATGCCTCCCCGTTTAATCACAAAATCAAAGTTAAAGTCTTTCAAGAATAGTATTACACTTCTCCTGAGGGCACTTAATTAAATTTAACAGTAATATGCCTTTCTCAAATAATAAAACTCATTAATGAATAACGATAGTATTTTCTGTGAAAATTAATAGGACTTTGTCGAGGATTTATGACAACCAATCTCTCCTTAGATCTGCAATAAACCTAGAATTTCAATTAAGCACGGCTAGATAAAACAATTTCTTTACATATTAATTGTCTGTGACGCATTTGAGAGACGTCATTTCCCTTTAACTCTCGTGCACAAATGATCTCTGCAAATGTCAACATATGGTGTTGTCTTTATTTCTCATCGTGGGATTATGTGTTACTGAAGGTCAAACAATATTTTCTAAAAACCCTAAGAGATATATATGACAATTGGAGTTAATCCTGCACTTGTTAGAATAAAATGCAAAACCCACATTTGAATTGCTTCGGTCAGGCCCAGGTCACAGCGAAATTCTTGTTTACCGTGTACAGATATTAAGGGCCAGGTATTGCTACGATTTTTCAAAACGTGATCAAAAGGCAATTTATGTAGAAAAACGTATTCGATACGGTTATACTATTAAACGTAAAGACAATTTCTACAGACATGCTTGTTTTAGACTCTTCATAGCAATCGTGATGGTTCTATATACCTAAAGCACTGAATCGTAGAAAACATAGCTAATCGCATTTAAACGGGTGGACGGATAGCTCAGTGGTTTGCACACTGGCTTTCCAATCCTGAGGTCGGGGGTTCGATCCCCGGCAGCTACTCGGGAATTTTCAGAAACGCTTTTCAGTGTTTCCCACCCAACTAGAGGTGTACTGGTCAGAAACCCAGGCAATCCTTGCGTGTATCAGTGCTATACACTGGGCACGTTAAAGAACCAGGCTGTCTATTCGCAACGAGCTATGCTAAGTTAGCCGGACAAGCCTGTATCTGATTTCTGATCTCTCTATGTCATGGGGGCTTTGTCTCACTCTGTCCCTCTGGTCAGATCACTCTGTGTCTGTACTAGTAGAGGATGAATTATGCGCCGTGTGTGGCTGCATTTGAACTATGTTAAGCGCCTTTGAACGTGAAATTGATCATGAAAAGGGCGCTATATAAATCTGGTATAATAAATAAATAAATAAATAAATAAATAAACGTAAGCATGACAATGAGGCGGCGATCTTTTAACGGCCCGTGACAATACAGTGTAAAACGTAGTGGAAACTTACTAGACACCTTGCAGTCCGTAGAGGTAGAAAATGTGGTAATACCTATCCCTAATAACCTGACAGTGTGACTGGGGCTTGAAGAATATTACTTAAAATGGATAGAGTGTTGAAGTACGGAACCAATGTTCAAGTTTCATTTATCCAAGGTCAATATCACATATATTCTAGTTTCACTGGTCCAACGTCAATATCTACAATGTTCCAGTTTCATTGATCCAATGTTAAAGTCACCAATGTTAGAATTTTGCTGGTCAAAGGTCAAGGTCTCCAGTTTTTAGTTCTGCTGGTATCCGATGTCAATGTCACCAAATATTCCCGATTCGCTGGTCAAAGTTCAATGTAACCAGTGTTCTAGTTTCGCTGGCCCAAGGTCAAGGTCACCACTGAATGTTTTGAAATTTGTAGTCGGCCTATATCTTCTATATTTATTAAACTTTGGCTGAATGTTCCGCTCACAAAGAAGACATGCACAACCTATGTCAAATTGCACCAGTACCAAGTCAAGGTCAGGTCATTATACAGAAACTAAACTTATAGCATGCTTCGTTACTAAAGAATTACAGAATTTATTCTAGCTATTAATACTGCATATATTGTTTCTGCAAAGGACGGCACGTTTTTCAAATACTTATGTACGTCATTCTGATTTCTGAAACATGAACTTTCGTAGTACCTCAGTTCTTACATTAGGTTTACATGTACTGCTTTAAAGCTTGACAATACGGAACTGATAAATACATATTTGACGGGGGATACCAACCAAACAATTTGTTAAAATGACTGCATTGCTTTATATTGTTAAAACGTTATCTTAGCTTTTCCAGTCTTTTCAAATCATGATGAACAAAGTTTTCGTACAATATGATGCAGAACGTATGTCTTTATTAAAGATCAAGATAGTTGGGTGAAATATTTGATAACCTTCAAACCCCTAGAAGAATACGTGGACAACAGTAAAGTGAGATAAGGTCATGCATGTAGCATTTCACGTCCTTTCAACACCTTTTAAACCATTTAGTAAAGTGAGATAAGGTCATGCATGTAGCATTTCACGTCCTCTCAGCACCTTTTAAACCATTTGAAGGGCTATGAGTATCAGAGAGCATGGTACAAATGTTCTTGACAGTGGAACGATATATAGAATACTACTTTTAGCCGTAAGTGCTTATGGTCAGAAACATATGAAAGGTCAAATATCTATTGCACAGTTTACACAGTGTCATAATTTTTTCTTGTTTAATGTATTCAGAACAACTACATGTTTTTATTTAAATGTATTAAAGAAATTAGATGAACAGCAAAACCAAAATAGCTGAAAGGGGAATATACAATATTTGGCATGTACGATTTAGAAAGAGTTTAATGAAAAATATAAAAAGGGTAAAAAAGTATGAAAATCGTACTAAAGAATAAAAAGAACAAAAACAAAAATATGGAAATTTAAATATCATCAACTTACTTAAACGGCAGCCATTATGGGCACAGTGATGTCATCGTTCTTTCCTTTTATAGGCATTACCAAATATGGTATTTATTGCAAGACTGTGTTAAAAACAATTGACCAGATAGTATACACATTTGCACACAAACTTCGGTTCATTTTCAAAATATGAAAGCATTTGATGAGGAGTTGGACCTGATGATGGAGACTGTTCTGGTAGGGAAAGCCGACAATAAACTGCACATGATGTCTGAGATCATCTACACATTCGGAAAGGAACGGTTTGGGTTACAAAAGGCAAATAAAAAGAAGCAAGGAGTCAGCGGAAACAGAAGATTGCAGAAAATTTTCAAGCTCAGGGGATATCGCAGACGTTTGAAAGCCAGCTACACGTGTATAGAGGAAAGTAAAATGCAAGCTCTGGTTCAACTGAGAAATGACATACGTAAGGAGATACAGAATCTCCGGAGAGCCGAGAATCTGCGCAAAAAGAGGCACGAGAGACAGAGAAAGAGAGCCCAGTTCACCAAGAGTCCCTTTCAATTTGTGAAGCGCTTGCTAGGTGAAAAGAAGACAGGCAAGCTCCAGTGCACAAAGGAAGAGGCTGACAAATACATCAAAGACATGTACAGTGACAGCAATCGCCACGAGGAATTGGGCAGATGAGAGAAGTTGCTCACATCGGAGGAACCAGCGGGAAGCGTACGATTGTGCAGAACCGAGGTTGCAAAAAATCAGGGACATTGTGAAGAAAGCCAGAGCGTCTTCAGCACCATGGCTAAATGGAGTTCTGTACAGAGTGAGCAGGAACTGTCTCAAGATCTTGCTCCGGTTGTGGAAGCTGATAAAGACCATGTGGAGGAAAGGAGAATTTTGCAGAGAATGGTTGAAGGCGGAGGGTTGCGTTATTCCCAAAGAAGAGAATTCTTCAAGCCTTGGCCAATTCAGGACCATATCTTTACTCAACGTTGAAGGTAAGATTCTCCTTGCAGTCCTTGCTAGAAGAATGACTTCTTATCTGCTGAAGAACAAGTATATAGATACAGCTGTACAGAAGGGAAGAGTACCAGGTGTGTCAGGGTGCGTCGAGCACACCAGTGTCATCACCCAGATTATCAAGGAGGCACGAGTGAACAAGGGAGACATTGCTGTAATCTGGCTCGACCTAGCCAAATGCATATGGATCAGTTCCGCACCAGCTGATACAAAAGACTCTGCAGCTGTACCACATACCTGTGAGGTTTCAACAAATGCTACAGCATTACTTTGATGGCTTCACACTGTGATTCTCTACAAGAGACATGAACACTGATTGGCAGAGAATGGAAGTAGGCATCGCAACTGGGTGGACAATATCAGTGGTATTGTTAGCCGCGGCCATGAACCTGATTGTGAAGTCAGCAGAGAAGACCTCCAGAGGACCAAAGATGGTTTCAGGGACTATTCAGCCACCAACAAGGACATTTATGGACGATATGACCGTAACTGCAAAGTCCTATGTCGAAGGAAAGTGGATGCTGCAGGACATTTGAGAAATCATCCAGTGGGCCAGGATGCAGTTCAAACCTGAGAAATCGAGGAGCTTGGTCTTGAGGAAAGGGCAGATGCAGGAGAGCGCCAGATATAGAATCAAGGGTCAGCTCATACCTACTGTCAAGGAGCGTGCAGTAAAGTCTCTAGGAAAATGGTTCCGGGAGTCGCTTAATGATAAGCAGAGCATACAAGACCGCATGACTCAGATGGAAGACTGGCTGAAGCAAGTTGACAATTATTGATTGCCAGGAAAATTCAAAGCCTGGATCTACAAGCACGGCATCCTATCACGCTTACTGTGGTCACTTTTGGTCTACATTGTACCATCATCAACAGCGGAAGCAATGGAGAGGACCATAAATTCCATTCCTTTCTCAGAAGATGGATGGGCGTGCCCAAGAGCTTTACCAGTCTAGGACTGTATTGTACGGGGAGCAAGTTGCAGGTGCCATTAAAGTCCTTAACAGAGGAGTACAAGGCCACAAAGGCCCGCCAAGTTATTATGCTCCGGGACAGTGGGGATGAGACGGTTCAAGAGGCAGGTGTCCAGGTCAACACTGGAAGAAAATAAAAAGCTGACAAGGCAGTGAGTGAAGCGGAGGCCCGTCTTGGCACAGTGACATCGTTGGAAGTGTCGCACAAGGAAGACTGGGGTTTGGGTACATCACACGCTCACGTTGGAGCAAAGCCAGTGAAAAGGAACGACGTACCCTAGTGCAGGATGAAGTCCGCCGAATGGAACAAGAGGCCAGGCTCAACAAAGCTGTAACCCTGAAGAAGCAAGAGAAATGGATGAACTGGGAGGGAATACAGCAAAGGAAACTGACATGGAGTGACATCTGGACCCTGGAAGGCGACAGGCTTAGTTTTCTTCTTAAGTCTGTCTACGATGTGCTCTCTATCCCGGCAAACCTAAAGACTTGGGGCCTATCCGAGATTCCAGACTGTAATCTCTGTGGCAGACCAGCGAACCTGGAACACGTACTGAGTTCGTGTAGGACAGCCCTGTCAGATGGCAGATACAGAAGGCGCCACGACAAGGTTTTGTCATCCATAGCAGAGCACTTGGACCAGGTAAGGTGTGCACAGAAAACGGTTAATTAAGGCCCATCATTCATTTCCTTCGTCAGAGCTGGACAAGAGGGCAGAGGAGCCAACAGTGCTAGTGGGATCCTAGGAACTGCAAGTGACTGGAAACTGGAAGCAGACCTAAAGAAACAGCTCAAGTTCCCACAGGAGATCACCGTAACTCACCTGAGACCTGACGTGGTACTATGGTCAGCTTCAACGAAGCAAGTCGTCATGGTGGAACTGACAGTACCATGGGAAGAAAGGATTGAGGGGAGCTTTGAAAGAAAGCTCATAAAGTATCAGGCCCCACAGACAGCTGCATGGAGAGAGGTTGGAGGTCATGGTGTTTTCCTGTGGAGGTGGGCTGCCGAGGATTTCCGGCATAATCACTGTGGCGCACATTCAGTAGACTAGGGATAACCGGACAGTCACGAAAGAGAGCGCTATCGGCTATCGCCCGAGAGACTGAAGCTGCCTCTTTGTGGATCTGGCGGAAGAGGGAGGAACTGTGGATTGGTGGCCAAGCATAGACAAGAGACAGTCAGCCACCGAAACTTGGCAGATGAGACAGGGGTAGCAGAAGCTTACTATCTCCAGGCTGAAAACTGATCACTTCCGGTCGGCGCAACATAGGAGGACGTTGTGGGTAAGCGCCGAAACGTCCGATTAAAATGGAACCCACCTGATGATGGAGATGGTAGCAGCCATCAGTGCTGTATCTTATAATTCGTTTTTAATATTCACTGATACACCATATTTGGTAATGCCCATATAAGGAAACAATGATAAGCATTGTGTCACTGTGCCCAAAATGGATGACGTTTCATTACAAAGATGGTATTCAAATGGCTGTATCTTTTTGCTTGTCGTCCGATTTTGATACACTTTTTCGTAAGTGCTATCATTTCACCTACTCTAGAAATGTTACCAAATGTTGCATATTCCGCTTTAAATCTTGTATGAACTAAATAAACTTATTAACTAAAACGCACCGAATATTTTACGTATAACTCGCACGCTTAAGTCTTGCTCATCATGTTAAAAAAAAACATAAAGAGGTGTCATTCGAAAAGAGATTTATAGGTTTCAACTGCATGTCGAAAATTTTGGCATGGAGACATAATTATAAAAAGGAAGATGTGTTTAGTAATGACTTACATTTTTTGGCTAAATATCGCACAGGGAATATTAGGCTATCATATTATGAAACAGGTCGCTGTAGAAATATACCCCTCATTTAAAACAAGATGCTTATTCTGCGTGAATGATATTGGGGATGAATTTCAGTTTGTCACAAATTTTAGACATTTTTGTAATAACATGCAGCCGTATTTGAAACCTACGTGTTTTAGGCCACCTATCAATCTCTGCTATTATCTTGTCATCCAGCTGAACTAAAAAGTTCTGTTTATCTGTCGAAAAACGCTCAAATTTACAAAAAGCAGTTATTAGATTTTATTATAACTGTATTCTACACGAAATTCCCTAATATTAATGACGTTTGTCCTCGATTAAATGATGAAATAATTCAGATATTCAGTTTTGCTTGTTAATCCTGCCACGGTGTATGGTCATTCCTAAATCGGAGGAAAGTTCAAGAATTTAAACGTCAAATATTGGAAATATTTGGTAAAAAATATAGATTTAGAAGGAAAGATTGAACATGTGAAGATAAAAACACCAGAAAATTAATTAAATTGTATTGTCCACGGAGTGTCAGAGTGGTATAAGATTACGCTAACTGTGTTATTCAGTCATAAATCAGCGGTTATACGTCGATCGTAATAATTTCAAGAGAGTATAGCCTGTGTGAATTATTTAGGTACGACGTATAACCGCCCATCGTGTATAAATAGTGTCAAAACACGGTTTTGCTATAAATTATTTCGATTCTAATACGTATTTTATTGTGAAATTTATATCAAATATTATAGAACTGTTTCTTCGCGGATGTTTGGCGCCAAATGGTAGGTCGTCACGCTCCTTTGTTTATACACGCCTGGACCGGAAATGGTAATACGACTTGCGGAACAGTTCAATTAGAGCGCAAATGATGGCGAATTATTCTGCACAACCTACCATTTGGCGCCATACATCAGCGAAGAAACAGTTCTACCACATTTGATCTAAATTGTACTATAAAACACGCATTAGAACCGAAATGATTTATAGCAAAACCGTGTTTTAACACTATTTATACACTTAGGCGGTTATACGTCGTTAAATATTTGATCAAGTTTGGAAGCGCTGTTTCTCGATGCGTACATGGCGCTAAATATCACTTCAAAAAAACATCAAACATAATATTTCATGATTATTAAAGCATTGCCTATTGCTAGTCATATTAGAATATAAGATTCTTTCACTGGCTGTAGGTGTAGATGGGAATATCCGGCCTGGAGGGTAACTGTTCAAGGCGGTAACGAGGCTCCCGACGAGTTACCGCGTAAACAGTTACCCGAGAGCCGGATATTCCCATCTGCATCTACAACCAGTGATAGAATCTTTTTCTTGCATACCATATTCAAGAAATAATTTCAAAAATAAAACCAAACAATGACATTCTTTTTAGAACTATTTACTTACAGCACCGTATTTAAACAAAGCGCGGGAAATCAACGTAGCTAAACAGGAAAGACGTCATTACGTTTCAAAAACAAAATAACAATTTTGTTTTGTCACTTACAGCGTAACGTTATGTAGTTTTAACAAGTTATTGGATTTTTATTCCGTTTTATGAAATAAACTCTTAAATTACTAGATATCTACACAAATCATCTACATATATGTAGTTTGCAATACGTCATTTACATTACGAGCCCGGGGTGTAAGATGGAGTTTTTTAGCACCGGTGAAAATACCGGAAATCCCCGTCTGGTATGCAAGAATATTTACATTCGCCCTATTCTTTTCAATGGCAAAGAATGACGTTCATTTGTTTGAACAGCAAAAGGAAAGGCGCGAAAGTTACGTCAACGCTGCTTAGTGATAACGGGCCGCTGTTTTGACGACGTCCGCGTATAGTCAGTGAGAACGTTCCTTAGATGATGTCGAAGTTGTTCCGTCTGGTGAACAGAATGGTCAGGAAGCTGATTTTAATGTTAAATGCAACAAAATGTGTGCAACATAAAATCAAATCTTGTTTACAAATGGAAAGGAAATACAATGTAAATATAAGAAATGAAACTTTTTTTTCGGTGTTCATGTGAAATGAACGACAGAATAGGATCGGCAAATTAAGCGCGACTCATGGATTTGCCGATCCTATTCTGTCGTTCATTTCGCATGAACACCGAAAACAATATTTCATTTCTTAAATATCGCATACTTGTATGTTTGTTTGAAGTGTTTTTGAAAGTTTTATAATTGACAATAAATTTTGATTTTTTTTATACCACATATTTCTATTTTTTCTTAAAACTCAGCTTTTTTCCTTTAAAAAGTGTAAATATCACGTCTCCACTTGCAGCGTATCTATCTAATTTTCAGCTTGCACTGTGCTACGTATAGTACCGTTTTGAAAGGCACACAGATTTGTTCATACATAGGACAAAGGAGGTATCCCATTCGTTTTTTTTTTATGTAAATCGGTATTAGACAACGTTTTCCTCGTTTTAGGAATGCTTTATTGCACCATAAAGGATTATTAGAATACAAACAAAGTTGCTCAATTTCCTGTTAGATATTGATTCAGCGCAGATGTTTATTTATGTCATTAGTTTGCCTTTCGCAAATACACTTTCCTCTGTCTTGAACACTCCGCTAGCCTGATTTATCCTTATTGCTTGTGCCATTTTATTATTCTCTTGCTACTAAGGACTGACTAATCTCTGAAAATACTGCCAACTCTGTAAGGCAAGATACGCCTTACATAGAATGTTGTTTACCAATATCCAGTCTAGTTGCAATTAACAAGTTGTATTGTTGGAGAACTGGTAATTATAATACGCACGTGTCTCGTATGCACTTGTCTGTTTTAGGATGAAAACGAAAAGTGAATTAGATACCATTTTCGAAGAATTTGCTATGCTGAAAAGAAAATTTTTGATAGCTCTATCATTTTATCTAACTATAAGACGCTGCTCTTCCTATGTCCATATTCACACATGAAGCTACAATTATACTGTTCTCCTAAAATAAAATGTGCCGGTGACTATCGTGAATAAACGGGAAAAACGTATACTAATTGGAAGCTAAAAGCTTTGAACAAAGCGCAGCCAAAGAAACATCACGATAGCTTCGGACGCATTTACTTTGCAAAAGAAATATATGTGTGATACTAGCCTGGGAAGCTGGTGATAATTCGTGCCTTGTTAGAGGAAATCATACCTAATATCTATGCAATAAAGATCCAACTAAATTTGCGCTAATTAGTGTTAACTGGCATTCACTGAGTTCCTGCTATTGTCAATTTGCAGAAAGAAAAGGAAAAAGAAAAATTGTCAGACTGGATTCTCGTGTTGATACCGTAATAAGTCCTTTACAAGTTTCGTAAAATAAAAAAAGTACACAGGAATTGATCAAATTCGAAGTTTTTCGACAATGTTAATGTATAAAAATCTTTTTCGAAAACAACAAACCAAGTGACGTACTTTTTCCGTTACCTTCCGTCTGACTTTGGACGTATCTATACGACTTGCCTCAGACTGATATACTGCAGTGTGTACGTATCAAATGAAAGACAGCATGTTTAAAGGGACAACTTGCTGACCGCTCTTTTTCGAAACTTTTTATAAATAAAATTATGCGTGACTCATTTATATCATACTTTGTATAATTTATTACTTTGACAGCTTAAAAAGTAAATTAATTCGTAAATATTTTAACAAGGAGCTGCGTTTTCAAAAACGCAAAATCATGCCCTGGGTGAATGACCAAATATGTTGCTCTCTGAGGTTAAAGATCATATGAAGGTCACTGTCATCTATATATAGGTCAGCTTGTAGGACTTGCCACAAGGTTTGTTGAGCGTGAGTATGAACTAAATTGGATCTGGACTGTAGGATCAGAAATGTTGTTTATTAAGATTTTAAGTTTGTAGGTGAAGGTCATGTGCCTGGGGCATTAAAATGAACCTTATTAGCGGGACGAATGCTATCTTTTACGAGAGTCGTAACTTAAGTCTGTTACAATTTTTAATAAAACCTGGATGTAACGGCATTTTTAGTTAGCATATCTGGTTAATTATTTTCAGCGGCAGGTTTCTTTGACTGCATTGTGTTGTTTCAAAAAAACAAATCTATCCAAATAAAGATACAGTTATTTTATTCGAAACAGGTAGATATGGATGGTTAAGTTTCCGTTGGGAACAAATGTGAAGGTTTGAGCAAAGTACAAAAAATGTACATGTTTATGACAAAGGTATAAAATTGTGAATACTATCAATAACATTTATAACACAGTTTAGGTTTCTACATTTTCGCTCATCTGGTGTAACGACTTTCCCACTCTTAACCATACAACAGACCCTGTACATAGCGAAAAACAACTGGAAAAATACAGGTTGCCGCTAGACTAATACCTCAAAGTAGTCTTCAAATGTAATGTAACTGTACAAGCTTATAATGGCGAGCGTAGAGAATGGAGAAACAACGGCGGTGCTTACGTAGTATAGTTTGAACACAACGGGGTAGTTTCCGGTCCTTTAACTTGTCTTTGAAGTTAACGACTTAGCTATGTTAACAGTTCCTTTAATCTGAAAGGTTCTCCTCAAAAAGATCAATTTCATTTACTCGCTTGCTTAAGTCAATATCTTGGAATCCAAATGAGTCTATCGAAGGGGAATTTACAATGTCTTTTTCTACATCTGCTGGCCAGTGAAATACTTTCGGCTTTTCACTGCTAGTGTTTGGCGCCACTAAATAAATAGTTTCTGTTGGGCTGGATAATCCGCTTGGAAAAGATGGTTCATCGAGTGATTTTGAACGTTCAAACAGTAAGTGCTCCCCTGCTTCCGGTACATTAGGCTCTGGTGTCATTCTGTGAAACATATCCCCTAATGCAGAGTCGTTGCTGACGTTTGAATATATTGAAAACGCTGGTGTATTTAATGAATTGCGGCTATGGGCGAGTGACACAGCCTCACTCGTCATAGATTGGCGGCTGTGGGCGAGTGACATAGCCTCACTCATTATAGACTGACGGCTATGGGAGAGTGACGTTGCACCACTCTTCAAATTTGATCCATTTCTGTTAATAGATGAGACGATTCGCTCAATGCACTTGGTGTGATAAAGGTCATGGTAAACCAAAGCTGTGCCGTATTCTATTTCTATGATTTTATTTATGTCCACTTCTCGTCTGCCACAGGTGTCATGAGCTTCACCTACTGAATGTATGTGTCCGAAAGAGTTCACGTGTAGAGCAGGTGCTTCTTCTCTTGTTTCAGTGCTAACGACTGTGGAATTCAATAGCAGCTTGACCGGACTTTTTCCCAATATATTTGGATGTAAAAGGTTATTTGAATTCGATTCAGAATTCAGATGTTCTACATTGTTTTCTGTCTCTAAGTTTCCATGTGATACGGGTTTCCCGTTTTCTCCTTTCGTCAGTTCGAATCCTAAATCACGAACGTAAACAATATTTAAGTCTAACATAATTGCCAGTCGAAGTTGGTCTTTATACGGTGAAGCTCGCGCAGAGATTTCATCAATTAAAAAAACGAAAACATCTGTTTTTGGTAGCCATCGATTGCATTCTGGGTAATCCGAGGGCGAAGTACATCGGACCGAAAATTCTCTGCACAAATCAACAAGCATGCGATGCCACAATCCGTTATCCACGTGCCCGCAGACGAAAACATGTATGGGTTTATTCCATTGAATACAGTCTTCATCATTTTCGACATGTGAAATCAAAATTTCAGGGACAAAGACTAAATTGTCATCTATATCTGTGTCAGTAGAATGCGTTTTGTCGACTTCGTCATCGTCCTGACAAATGTCTGTTTTGGGTTTCAAATTGTTAACATCCCTTTTCATACCACTGCTGTCTTTAAATGACAGTCTAGAATCAATGTCATGAATTCTTTCACGCGACCTCCGCTTCAAAGGTTTTGAGTTTTGTTTATTAAGCTCGGTTGTTCTGTTAGTCGTCTGCTGACGTTCAGACATCCGTTCGCCGGCGTCGCGGTATATTGTCAGGGGCGATCTCTGAGGTTTGAAAATATGCGGTACCGTTGGTAATCTCCGATGTTGGGGCGTCAAACGGTCTGTTCGCTTTTCCATCATATTGCTGACATTATCGTCTGAAATAAAAACAAATATGTTTACAGCATTTGGTCTGAAAATAACCAGCACTATTTTGTTTCTATGGGTAAACATGATTACTGTCCTGACTTTAACTAGAAAAACATTTATATCACGCAGCCAAACGATACAAATATCATGTCTGAAGTTGTTAACTTTCATATTTTCGAAGAAAATATAGTATTGATTTAGCAAAACGAGGACGAAATTTATTTTAGAAAAACTTCATAATAATCTTGATTTGTAAGAAATCTAAAATTCTAAAAACATGATTATCTGAGAGCAAACTGAGAAGAACGACGATACTATATTTTTACACCTTACTATCGTATAGACCAGGCAATTATCCTTACCGAAAGATAGGAGAGTTCAGATTTAATTCTTGATATGTGTGTAATTTTATTCTTTATCACATGCCTTTGTACATTTAGCGTCATAATTGCTCAAGTTCACACAAAAAATATTTCCGTACGTGTTAAAATATACTTGTAAAACCTAGACCTGAATATCGAATACATTTTAGCAGGCTTTTTACCATTTTCAGTGATTCACTATCATTTTAATGACGGCCGAAAAACTTATGCATTAAATAAGCTGTTGTCGTAAGCACTAGACTATGCGATAAATGCGGACTGGCATTAGTACATTTGTAAAAACATAAACAAAAAAAAAGTGCAAACATTTCTACGTTTACATGTATTCTGAACTGGTATATCACATAAATATTCAATTAAAGCCAGCCAAACCAAATAACTTGCTCTTTTATGAATGAAATCAAATTTTACCTTCGGCAGTTTTCCTATCCCTTTTGTAACTAAACAGGTTTTGAATTTTCTTCCTCCAGTTTTTCATATTAGAGGATAAATATTCCAGTCCGCAAAATATTTATGTTATGCCTATTCATCAGAAAAACATTAAGTTTCCATCATCTAAATTATCCCAGAATAATGTATTAAAACATCCTTGCCCGTTATGTGAGACTTGTAATTTAGAAGTACTATTTATCCCTGCATTGCAGTGATATCGTTTTTCCCTGTTATTAGACTTGTGGCAATTGCCAGGAAACGGCTTAATGAGGTTTTATATCTCTTTTCATGCGCGTATTAGAATTCGCAGAAACCTAATCACGTCTGCCGACTGACGTCATCTTCACAGCATGCCATTAGGTGACCAGATTAAAAAAGAGCTGTTGTTGTTTTGCAGGACTTTGACGTTATTTGATTTGTCTTGTGAAATTTACATCAACTGTTTTCTGACTTAAGACGGCGACAGCTAAGACTAATTACATCCTGTGTCGTTACATTTTTTAAAAATTATTTACTGCTCTTGATCTGACGAAGCCGTATATGAATGGTATGACAGGAACCACTGCCTGAAGGTGCGGATCGAAATATCTTGCTCGAGGGTAACTGTTCAAGCGGCAACGAGGCTCTGTCGAGTTACCACAGAATCAGTTACCCTCGCCCGCCAGATATTTCTATCCACACACTCTACCAGTGATATATTTTTCTTCTTGCACACCATATTCTTCATATAATAGAAGAAATAAATTAAAAGGAAATGCTCATATTTTAAGCACTATATCTTATTATAGTAGCGTATGATTTTTTGCACACATTCAGTATAAATTAGAGCATTACATCATGTGAATCATCTTGAACCCCGGTCTGTAAGACGAGCTTTTCTAGCATCGGCAAACACGGGAATACCGGTAACCCGACTGGCATGTGCAAGAATATGTGCATATTAGCAATGGTCGTAGACTTCACAGACTCGGTGGTTGCAACGCCGCGTCAGTGTATGATTCGTCGCAGAAAAGATGGACAATTATGGCTTGATGGCGGTATTTCCGCCTTTTTATTTTATTTCTTTCATTTCCGAGTTTTACCTAATTTATTGCTTTTAACTTGAAACTGCAAGAGACAGAAACATTTGTTCTATGTACTATCTTCCAGCTGCAAGCAATCATATACAGTTTGACAAGGGAATGTCATTTTTTTGTAGAATTCCGAATACGAATGGTAGAAGTTTGTACAAGACGACCCCAGATTGTATTTGAATCATAGCGTAAGTATGACATATCCAAACAGCAACAATTTCTTCGTATTGCATGCATAAGAAAATGATTCCAGCGCAGAGAACTTCGGATACAATTACAAAGCGTTACGGTGTATCCGTTTTGAGCTTCTAGCTTAACTGAATATTGTTGTTTTTTTACTCGGGTTTCGACCATTTCATCACTTTAACATCAGACTCATCATACATAGTATCTTACAGCTTAATCTAATATATTTGATTACACAAACGAGTGTGCTAAATATCCCTGTTAACCGGACATTTAATAATAATTCTAACATGCTTGTCTTTATTAAAACACTCTTACGCTAGAATGACGTCACGTTAACGTGCTGTGACGTCAAAGTTTATGTTGCGACCAAGAAAGAGCGCTTCTATATTTTATCTACTGTTTTAGATTAAGGGCATATTAGAATCGAAATAATTTATAGCAAAAGAGTGTTTTAACACTATAAATTATACACTCGGGCGGTAATACGTCGAACAAATAATTTCACTCGGGCTGCGCCCTCGTGCAATTATTACGCCCGACGTATAACCGCCCATCGTGCATAAATAGTGTTAAAACACTCTTTTGCTATAAATTATTTCTTAATTAGTACAGTTTTTAAACAACGATAATAATAAAATAAAGTTTTAAAACGGGCGCTACTGCACTAATCTAAAAGGATGTAAATTGTTTAAACTTTGCTGATCAGAATAGATCATAACTATATAGAAGAGAATAAAGTAATAACAAATATCAAATCTCTGAGTATAGTATTGTAAAAGTAGACTGATATATCTAAAATGACTGAACGAATTGTAATATCTCGATAATTTGATTTTGTTGAAACAATAACCGCCAAAATCATAGAAATATGTGAAAGTGGTCAACTTTATGTTTAATCCTTACCCTGCCGCTTTTCTGTAATGAACGAGTCCATCTTTTAATTTGGACAGTACCATTGACTGTTTAAAGGGGTGCTTATCAAAAAGATACTGACTGAATGGCGAACTGATCGCAAAGACAGAATCAATCGGGTTCAGCATGATAAGGGTTAAATACATTAATATATTAATTTTATATAGGTACATCCGCTGATATTGGTGCATCAACTGATATTGGTGCATCCACTGATATAGGTGCACCAACTGATATTGCAAGATAACAATGGGATAACATCAGGTTATTGTGATTCTTTTATAATACCTCTTAGAACATCAGTATACGATAATATAAGTCATTTCAAGTTGTAATGAACAGGTTATGGTATAAAAATCACTGTTATAGTATCATGATTTTAATAAACGGCTTTTCTTCAGCGAGTGTTTATAAGGTAAAAACACTCATTTATTTATGCAGCAAATTAATGGTTAATTATACAATGCTAAACACGATATTATGTTAATTTTACGTAGCATGTGAAACAGATTGAGCCAATACTAAATTTAACTATGCCAATATTAGAAAATCAAGACCGAGAAAAGAGGTCCATTACGGGATTCAAGTATTTTGATTGGATAAATTGAGGAGCCTATGTAAAGTTAAAACACAGTATTATCATTAATCAAGAGATTTCGTATTGGCCTTATAAGTTGTCCTCTGGCAGTCTCACCCTTTGGCCTTGGGCCAATACAGCCATCCTCAGACACACAATAAAACCAATATAATCATTTCTAGTCTTCTAAAACCACTCAGAAGGTTTTGCAGAAGGTTTTGACAGTAACATGAACTATAATTGTTTATGTTGTAATTCTCGTGATATTGAAGACGAGTTTCATTTTATTTTTATCTGTCCTTGTTTTGCTGATCGTAGAAAAAAGTATATTAAGAAATATTATTACCATATACCATCTATGTTTAAGTTTATAGAATTAATGGAAAGTACAAATAAGACTATATTAAGAAATCTAGCAAGGTATCTTAACTACGCATCAGCTGTTAAATGTTGAAACATAATATGTTCTTCCTATGCATTTGATATTACTTGATATCATGTATAAATAATGTTACATGTATAATTTGTCATGTAACACGTGATTTGATTTTTACGTTATATTATCATTGTATACACTATCTGTATTTGATATGCATTATGTACAAGTCAAATAAAATATATGTTCTGTTCCGTTCTGTCCTGATCATTACAACTGACGTAACTGATATCATTAGTTTTCGTAGTGAATACATCTCTTTAGTCGTGATAGCAAAAGATGTATTCAGTTTTTAACTGACATTTATAAATTACATAAAAGGCAATCATTAAGAATTTCTTCTAGAATGTTTTCGTACCTTTCAGTTTATAATCTAAGGGAAACAACCAAACATCGGATACTATTTGACAGGTAAAGGTAATTTGAAATATCCGTAAACATGTTTGAACAATCTGTAGGTACGTAACCTGTCTCTTCCTCGAACAGAAGGGCCAGCTTCATTCTGGCTCCTATACATTAATAAAAACATTCATATTTTCTTAGATAATGTACTTGTACAAAAGTTGCAACATATTTATATTGGCTATAATTATTACTTGTAAGTTAAAATTGCCGATTCTTACATATAACAACAAAGCCTAAAATTCTTTCCATTATTTAAAAGGTCATCGATGCCACAGATGGACTACAAACATCCCTTGTGTCACATGATTGGGCTTCCAAGCAAACTTGCCATTAAGGACACCGTTTGCGCGTATATTTACCGTCGCAAAGAAAGAAACGCATTGCTTGCGACTGATTAGCATATATACACAAAATGGCTTTGTTCCCCAAATGACGTACAGTAAGCACCATCATTGATTCTAGGCCTATGCGTACTGCCATGAACATTTAATTTGCCCAGGTTCGATGTATTGTAGATGATAATACATGTACATTTATATTTGAATACCCAACTCAGCCACATTTAAGTTCTTCACCATATGATAAGTACATGTAAAAAAGTTCCAGCTAATTTCTTATGTACACATGCTATTGTTCGATCACTTTATTATACATAAACCTTAAAAACATTTCAAACTGGTCGTACACAACCCGTATACTATGGGGATTACAGTACTCACTGCGGAAAATTAAACAAAATTTTATAGAACTTGATTAAGATAGAATATACTGCAAAGATCAAAAAGCATAATGAATGTCTGATGACCGACCCATCTACAGTAAGTCGCTTTGATCGTGCTGTGACCACTCTAGAATGGGACTCCGTACAACCTACAAAGATGACGAAGCCCACGGTGAGTGGAGTTTTGCCTTATAGCTTGCATAGACGTGTCCTTAAAAATGAAACTCTTGTTGCTTTGATTCCAGACAAGTTATTGAGTACATGATGTTCTGATACCTCGGACTGACCCTATTTATAAATTATTCCAAGTGGCGTATAAGCTTTACACAATCTAGTATTTTGTCTCTTATGTTAGAGCTTTTCTAAGCGGGGACTTCTTTTATTTACATCGACTCGTCCAACTAGTTGCAAATAGGTTAAGTGTGAGGTTGGCATGTCCCGAATGCGTTTAAATCTTCCAGTTACATATGTTCCTGATCGTTCAAAGGCGGTGCCCCTTGTTGTCCGTTTCGTTTTACATGATTGTTATGTATATTGTTTTACAACGTGGCGGTGTAATTCCATTTACCCACCCTTTTATACTCCCCCTTTTTTAAACCCCTTTTACTCACCCGCCCCGCCCCCTCCCAACCTTTACCCCGTCCCCATTTTATGTATTCTTCAAAATTTACTTTTTGATTAGTATTTGAAACAACCCGTTTGATATAATTTATCATTCAACTACACTACTTGCAGGGAGAGAGTTTTTAAAAAAGCTTATAGCTTTCTACTCAATCCTATATGTTTGTACATTTAACAATTTACTGTAACAGATGTAATTATGTCAATAAAATACTGTTTAAACCAATTTCTACTTGCAGTTGACCTGCTTTGCTATATTTGCCTCAGTGCTTCAAGGGAGTTACTCTTATCATTGCTATTTTTTCCGGAAATATTAGACAATTACAGTGCGCTAAACGAAGCCAGCAGAGTTTGGTCGGACAAGGAACCGGTTTCATTGACAAGTGTTTTGAGTCTGCACAACTGCAGCATGTATGTTTTACAGCTATCTTAAAGCCCTAGGTCTTGGCAGTTAGCCAATGGGATTTCTGTCCCCAACTGTGCTACTGTCCTTAAAGTATAGTTCCAGTAAAGAATTAATGGCACGACACAACGCACCAGATATGAAATTCAGGCGTCATTGTATTGAAAAATATTGACGTTTCCGGTACCATTGTAACTTAACGGTAAATAGAAACGAGTATGTAGTAAACTATAATACTAATAAAAGTTCGGGTTCGGTTCCTGACTTTTGTTTATTTCACGTTTGTAAAAATTAGTTTAGAACAAAAATCTGCGTTCTAAAGGTCATAACGCGACAAAACTTCAATTATAAAGAAATATCATTTTGGCCAAAGTCTGGCAAACACCTATTTTTATTATACTGCTTTCTGAATACTATATTATACGAATCGTAAAGAAAACTTAAGATTGAAAACATCATGCACATTTTCACATTGTGATAAAATAACGCATGACAATGGTACAATTTATGCAACTTACCATAACAAAAAATCAATATAAATTAAACAGAATCATTTGATTTCATCCTTACACCCTTCATCTCTTACAATTCTAAAAACAAGTATTGCTTTATGATAAAATCATTTTACCATTTTTGTAAAAACTATTGTATATTGTTATAACTTTAACTGGCATTACCTTTTTCATTATTATGATATTGGCAGAGTTTTCGCTATACCTGTGATTTATTTTGATTCTTATAATAATAATAATAATAATAATAATAATAATAATAATAATAATGGCGGTGATGATGATGATTCTTATTATTATTGTTGCCATTGCTATTATTATTTTACTTTCAATAAAAGAAAATTATTTTGCTTACATAGTAGTAATTCTAGGCATTTGATAGTTTGTTCACTCTACCCTAATGTCAGCCTAGCCGGGAATCGAAATGGAGTCCCCTCATACCGTAGCATGTAACATAAATCTGGCTGACATGGCAAACGACAACATCTTCTGACTTTTAACCCCTGTGTGTTGGCTTTGTGTACTGATATTTGATTCGGGTCATTTGTAAACCTTTCGAGCATGTTCAAATTATTTGTGCAGCAAGATTTAGGCGGTCAAACAGCCGGATACGGACGAACGGAGGGACGAAATCTAACAACAACCAGTCCCTCTATAATGACATACATAATTATGAATACAGTATCTAATTTTTGAAAGAATCATCAATGATCAAATTTTATCTCATTTTGAGGGTATTTTCAATGACTTTCTCGTTGCATTCAGACCTAAATACGGATTTCAGACAACCCTACTGAACTTAATTGAGGATTGGAAGCAGGCGTTAGACGAAGGAGACCATATGTGGCGGCTGTTCTCATGGATTTGCCGAAGGCTTTTGACTGCCTGTCACATGATCTCATAGTCCTCAAATTGAGAGCATATGGGCTGTCTGAAAATGCCTGTTTATTTGTCCTGCAGGAAACAGCAGGTTAAACTAGGCCAAACCCACAGTTCATGGATGGATACTATCAAAGGTGTGCTTCAAGGCTCAATCATTGGTCCTCTTAGTCTTTATAAATGATACATTTTATCTCATAGAAGAATCACAATTATATAATTATGCAGATGACAATACTTCACCATTTAGAAACAAAAAGGTCACTCAGCTTAAACACACAATTGAAAAAGAATGTAATATCTTTATTGAATTGTTTAATTTCAACCAAATGCAGGCCAATCCTGATAAGTTTTAAGCCATCTCTGTGGGAAAGAAGTAAACAAATACAGAAAAGCTGGAAAATCTACAGCATCGGGCACGATTTCGCCTCGAGTTGATTTGCTAATATTATATTTATCCAGAATTAGAGGAATTGCAATTGAAACTTTTAAAATTATTCACAAATCATCACCACCATATTTGCATGACCTTGTACAAACTAAAAACTAAAAACACCCTTTCAGATACCAAAACATTCTACATGTACCAACAGTCCGAACTACAACATATGGTAAGCGTTCTTTCAGGGTTAAGGCCACTCGGGTATGGAACAGCCTCCCAAATGACCTCAGGGTGAATTTTAGGGAGTTTGTAAGGCTGGTGCGTACTTGGAGTGGCCCAACCTGTAACTGTTCTATATGCAAAAGCCTGTAGTTATAGTCTCATCCCGGTAATCTGTCTTGCTTTCATCTTCCATTGCATGGATATAAATGTGCATTTTGATTTAGTTTTGTTCTAGTTTCTGGCTATTTTTATTTTCATTTATTGTTTGCTTTTTCTTTGCTGTAGTTTTGCTCTGCTGACAAAACTCTTAACTTGCATGAGATTTTACCACCTGTTTTAGTCCATAACATGTAACTGCTTTTATGATTGTGTTCATATTTTATATTTTAATAAATGTGCCTCATGTGTTTTGTTGCTTGCTTGTAATTTCTTTGCGGTTATACTGTAATTTAGGCATGTTTTAATTATAAATATGTACTAGTACTCTATAGTGAATAGATTGTGATATCAGATTTAATATGTATTCAAAATTTTAATAATTATGGAACCATATCTTTTTACGGGTGTTTGTTTGTTTTGTTTCAGAACTTGTTTTTGTCGGCAAATAGCTTTATAGCTATTGTTGTACTGTTATACCGTATCCGAGATAAAGTAAAGCTTCTTGCATCTTGTATCTTGAATAGGTGAGACATTTCTCACACATGATGATTATACGTAAAATTCACGCTAAAGTTATAACCCAGCCACACCCCTTTCCCTCCTCCATCCCCATAAGGAAATGTCAGGCACAAGTGGTCCTATCCTACTGCAGAACGACTTATCTTGATCGATAAGTGATACAAGGTCATCAGCAACCTTATAACCTCTGTTCTGTTGTTATGGTATGCAATACAAAACATGTCGCTTTAATTAATTTGTGAATATAAACTGAAAAGGATGACGTCATTTGTCAGACCATCAATGCTTCGTGACTAACCTCTTATGGGAGCACGTATATATAGATGGACATTTTACCAGATATGATTAGCACTTTAAAGGCTGCTATAATACTTTGCTCAGCATGTAGTAACTGGACAACAAATACTGGCATTAGAGGTCCTTTGTAAATGTGTGTCAGACTCATTTATCAATACATGGATAACATTATCAATCTACTTGCGAATGACATATGTTCATCCTTAGAAATGTATGAAAGGATTTGAGAACTTATTTTCAAGTGAGGGAGTTTTTAAAAAATGACTATCATATTTTCATAGAATTCTGTAACAACTGAAATTTACGTTATAAATATTTGATAAGTGGTACAATAAATGTCTAATGGGATATCTTAGCTGTAAGTCGATTAACACTTCAGTTAAGTTCTATTACCGCAAAACCTAATTTCATTAAATTGTCAATAAATGCATATTTGAATATATTGGCGCTTCAATAATCAGCCCGCCCACTAAGTTCAATTCTTCGAATCACAGGGTCGTGAGTTTGATCTCCGTGCTACGCGTATGAGACATTGTGTGGAGAATGCGCAGTTTGTATTGATACAAAAATCCAGGCAACAAACTGAAATAGCCTACTGTTGATCTAAAACGGAGTCAAACCAAAAACAAACAAATTATTGAAGGTCGATTAATGCATGAGTGCATGCCACTATGTATTTAATATTGTTTCACTTCTACGTATATTTTATGATAAAATACGTTTGGTATATTGGTATATATTTTATGATAAAATACGTTTGGTATATATTTTATGATAAAATACGTATGATAAAATACGTTTGGTATATATTTTATGATGAAATACGTTTGGTATATTAGGAAATTAAAGCAAGAGGAGAGAACACGTGCAAGGAACTTTTGTACTGTTTTAAAAAATTGTATGTAGTATATTAATAAGAATTTCAATTATATTTTTATGTAAGCTCAAATATTTCTCTTGAAGTTTCTACTAAACGCGTGGAAAGTATAATCATTTTCGAGACAGAAAAGTATCGCATGGTATTATGGTATTTATAAAAAACATTAATTCGAAATGTAGACGAGGATGGTTGCGCATTTTATCGACACAGCATGTCATTAAAATACTACCGTTGTCGAATGGCTTCTTGGTCAGAAGGCAAAACCATTACCCGAAGTCTGAAAGACCGAAGACTGATAGGTATGACTACTGACCGGCGAGCCATTCAACAAATGTTTAATATCATGTCATCAGAAATTAATTTTTGCAGATTCATTTTTAAATTTTGCCCTTATTAACCCAAAGTACATGTGTTTAACATATACCAGTCACATAGTACAAACTATGAACTGGCGATTTGTAATATAAAGAGGCATGTAACAAACATAATCTTACCACATTCGCAGTTATTCCCAGGCATCTTCGCCTACCAATAAAATAAACTACATGTACCTTCACAATATAAAACATGCTGAATGTCGGTCATAATTTGATTTTAATTGTTCACGTAAAATCTCAATTCTTTCCTTTCATCAAATGGAGAGAATCTGCTACATAGCATGTATGATGTACATCAGCTCTGGTTTCTATGGTAACATGAACACAGATATGACACGTAATATGAAACACATCGGTTGTTGCAGTGGTCGTCATACGAAATTTGAACTGTATGTTTGCGACTAATGAAAAATATCGTATTTCTAACTAAATGTCAATTTTCTTATATAAATGAGCCCTCGCAGATTTCTGCAGATCTCGACTTATTCTCTTGAAGCATGTAGGTTAATTATTAATTTGATAGAGTTTCAAATCATCAAAAAATGTTCGACAGTGGTTTTGTGTCATTATTTCAATATATGTAAAAGACTGTTCGACCGGAAGGTGACTGGGCAACGGACGCAACTGGATACTGGATAAGCGTGAACTGACTACAATCTCAATACAGTGATCGTTTTAATCCCGACAATCTCTACAAGTACGCAACATTGCGTGGCATTTTTTTTTCAACAGCTGTTAGTTGATATTCTCAATGCCCGGGCATTGAATTCAGATTGTATAAATTTACAAGAGAAATCGTTCATAAGGCAAGAAAATAACTTAATACAAAGCTGTAAATCTTTAACGATTTTAGGATTACCATTTGTGAATCGGGTTCGTTACTTGTCAGGCGAAACAAGATTAATGAAACACGCAAATGAACCGCATTATGTCTCCGGTTCGAAGACATTTAGCTCTTCATTTCTTCTCAGATAAAAAATTGTTACTATATGGCTGAACTGAGTAAACTTTGGGTGAGTCTGACGTAAATATTTTCGAATTTTAGCCAGTCTTTAAGTCATTTTGAATTCGGCATTTGGTATTTAATTAATGGTTATAAGTTAACTTCGTAACGTAGACGTATAAGGGGTTTAATATTCTACATGGCTAACTTATTATACAGTTAAATTTCAGTTATTTACTGTTTCTAATAGCGCGACCTTCGGAAATGAAATTATCTACAAAAATGGCCATGAGGGTATTAACTTAATTTGAAAGCTTTTACCCAGGATTATTATAATTACTTTGATAGGGACGATTTTTATGAACCACAGGCGAATTATTTTCATTTGGAAAAATCTGTAATAAGCTGTATAGTATTACTATAATCCGTATAGATGTCGTTAAATACTTTGAGAAACGTATACCGATATTTGCCAACCTTCATGTTGCTTTTTTTTCCTTCATAGACTGGATTACGACCCAAGTCAAACAACTGGTCATTTTCGAAAACTAAGAATTGGAAAATTTTAATTTGTTAAATTGATTTTCAGTATGGCCTCTATAACTGCTTTCGCATCATGACAAAAATACCAAGATTTTAAGAATATACACTTCAACGAATTTTAATTAGCCACCCTATAAAATATGATATTATGCGACATATTTAATCAATAAATCTAAAGTGTGGTTATTTTTGTATTGTGCACATTAATCTATCGATTCACAGAAAGAAAAGACGTATTCATGTACAAAATCATCCATGCAGAACGGTAGGTACGAAAATAGTTCTTGTGCTCGCGGTCCTCGTGCACGGCATGGTAGGTTGTCGTATTTGGTACGAATGTATTCTTCGTGGATTGCCTTTTATGAAAAACATTAAATATGGCGAGAATGAGGAATGTAGAACGCGCTCAAGCCGTCGGAATGATTCGTGCCGGCACCCCCTTCAGACAAGTATGTTATGCGTCGTTATAAAAGTTGCAACATATTTTATTATTCGTTATTTAGTGCAAAATACTGACACATGATAACGCATCATGTCACGCGGCTAGAGGCACACAAGTAATGCTTGCAACAAGCAGCGTGCGAACACACCAATAGCCTGCAAAAAGTCCAGATTTAAATCTGATCTAGCACGGTGGGGATGGAGGGGGGGGGGGGGAGTGGCTGTTGAAATGCAAGGTGCGCGCCCAGCCGCTGCAACCGATCTCAGGGAGCTCACGCGTGTTATTCATCGGATGTGGGCGGCCATTCCACAGTTCCACAACAATATCTTCAAAGATACACTATATCAATGAGAACAAGGTGCCGTGCTGTATAATTGCCGCAGCAGGTGGACATACAAAGTATTGAAACAAAATCAAATACGACGTGATTTGATTTTGCAGTTTTTGTGTTTTTTTAGGGTGCCCATGTTAACCCTCTGATAAGTTTCTTTCCGTTATCGAATTTCAATGATTTTTGTTTTACATATTAGGAATAAATTGTTTTAAACTTATATTTGGTTATTTGTATTTTTCATAAAATATGATAAAAACTAGGTGGCCAATTAGAAATTCGTCGAAGTGTACATGCTTTCAAACAATGATTGCGGATGAATTCATTAAGCATTTTCGTCAAGAATTCAGATGTCACGAAAAGAGTTTTATCCTTATCCGACAAAACTCGTAGTAACTTATATTAAGAGCCAATAAATGCTGTAATTTAGATTCAACAGTTTTAAAAACACAGACATTTAATTTTCAGCGGCATCTAGTGTTTTTCCAAACATGAAATTTTGTCGACATTATATTGTTGTTTTTTTTTTACTTTTTTATTACATTTTGCAATATTATCTTTTAGATTATTTCTTAAATTATTTGCTGAATTTTGTCTAGTTTATGCGTTTTTTCTATGTTATTGTACACATTATATAGACGATTTTTTTTGTACTCTGGAGTTCCCGAATGAAAGAAATAACACAAAAAATATTTTCTTAATTTTTCAATGCTTTCCAATGGTTTTAACCAAATTTCATATTTTTTGTTTTTCAGTTCCTCTTAAGTGCATTTTAAGATTTTTCACTGTGAAATTATCAGATTCTCTTCACTCAAATATTTTAATGATACACTAAAATGTAAGACACGAATTACCATATATGTAGTTTACATTTCGTCCTTTAAAACGGTACACTTCTCCACAAAACCTGTGTAGTATCAGTAGTTAAACCAATCGATCTGATTTAATATATGCAATTCTAAATATTTGGAGAACATATAATATGTTGGATGTTTAAAGTTAGAGGCGAACTCAAAATATTTGGAATGTTATAAAATCTGCAAAATGAAAAGGTGAAATTTATGGAAAACTATAAATACAGCGGCACTTAAAAAGGTGAACTAGTTTACATGTTTTCTTTTATGATATTTTATGTTATATACAATTGCCCGATGAAACAAACTAACATTTTTTAAATTCTTAAAAATATAATTTCTCAGGTAACAGTGTAAAAGCAGAATATTTTCTTCCTCGATGTTTTATTTATATCTATAAATCATACTGATTTACGCAAGTTACAAATAGATACTTCAGTTCACATAAAATGATTTATATACATATTTAGAATTTGAACTTACAATACTTAACCATAAGCGCATTTCTAAAAAGTATATATTATATAAACAGATTCTTTTACAAAGACAGAGTTGCAAATATCTCTGCAACTTGTTATAGGATTAAATCATTGCAGTTTTTTTTTTTTGCGAACGTATAATGGCATCATTAAAGTATCTTATATCACAATATATGTGTCATATATATACCACCGCTGTATGTTCTGTTTGCTACATGTAATAATATATCATATGCACCACTGATGTAAGTTCTGTTTGTAAATACATGTATCATATACACCGTTGTTGCATGCTCTATTTGCTAAGAATGTACCATATACACCTTTGTTGTAAGTTCTATTTGTAAAATACACTACACTACGCCATTGCTGCATGCTCTATTACAAAAACATTTGATCAAAATGACAACTATATGTCCCCACAAAGCTTCCGTATAAAAGTACTTTCACGAAATATTAAACTTACCGTTATACTGTTATATAAAAACAATGTATTTGGAGTCGTGAAACTTACTTTTGATTCGGTTGTAAATTTGTATCAAATATTTACTTTTGCTTTATAAATATGTCGCAAAGTACTTCAGATGAAAATAATAAATCTTGTTTTTCTAATAAACCGCTTCCTTTTACAGCTTTTATAAGCTACATAATGCCATTCTCTCTAACAGGGTATATGATAGTGTCGGTGAAATATTTTGAATGAAATAACATGAGTTGGAGTTTAGACAAATATCACAAGCTACCGTCACTAGTTTTTCTATGTATTGATTTGTTTCTTATGCGGTTGTAAGTATTTAAAGTTTACTTTAAGACTGAGTTTTGTTCACCTTTTTTCAGTATGGACGATTATGAAGCAGGAATTTTACGAGGAAGTACTTCACAGTTTCCGAGAATAGACACTGGATATGTCACTCCCGGAAGTGATTACATGTCTTCTTTTCGAGGATATCCGAAAATTGGGTCTGTTGAAACGGGATCACATACCGGAAGTACAATGACTCAAAAGCGTCTCCGATACTCTGCATCAAGTGACGGATCACATAAACTGGAAACAAAACAAAGGAAACACGACAACCGCCCAGAAAAGCATTATTCTATCTCAAGTAGAGTTCAACGAAATTCTGAAAAGGGTTTTGAAAATTTCGGAAATTCGAAGCAAAGATTCGTGCGCGATCATACTGTTCCTGTCGTTAATAACACGAAAAATAGTTCTACTGTCGCAAAAGCGCATACAGACCTTTCTTATGAGAAAATAAGTCCTTTGAAACTTTCAAATAGTGCTACGTATAGAAGATTATCTACAAGAGGTTCTTTTGAACGAACTAAAGCATGGTGCCCGCCCCTTGTTAGCAGTGAAAGATATAACGAATCCAAAGACAAATTGTTAAGCGGTGGAAAATTTAAACAACAAATACGGAAGTATTTTAATGAAGAAACACCTTGGTGGGAGGAAATTTCCGAAAGCGACGACGATGGTTATGACACGGATTTGGATAAGCAGATAGGTATGTACAAATGGATTCGAATCTTTTTGCTGACAAACATTAAACAGTTTACTTTGTTTGTTTTTCAGAATTTACAGGATGAGAAAAAAGCGGGGTTTTTACAAGCCATAATGTTAGCAGTATCTCTGGATACGCATTTAGGTTTTTTTTAAGTTACTAGTATGTTTCTCTGCAGTCTCTGTGTTTAAAATATGCAGTAACAGTTGGTTGCATTTTGATTTTCTGTCTACCTGATGATAAGACTTCATCAGCTTGCTGTGTCATTAATAATTTAAACACTTTTTAAGGCCATTATAAGTTACAGAATTTAATAATGAAATAGGTTCTGCATGCCTTCATTAAAAATTCTATCTAGACGGATTGTTTCTCTGTCCGTCTTATACCTATAACATTAAACTTGAAGGATTTTCTCTCTTTTATTACACAGTAATTGTAAACACAACGTGATTTTTGCAGGTTTCGATCTGATAGCAGACGAAAGATCTCGAGAGGTCTTGAAAGATGGTGCGTTTCCGGAATATAAACAGGAATGCCGTAAATTTAGAAGTAATCCGAATTCATACTTCCTGCGTCATTGTCTGGATGACGAAATGTATATGAAGCATAGGTACCTAAGCAAAGGAGATTCAATCACATTATCCAATTTTATTAAGGTAATATTTCTTGTGGTTAAGTCGTGTATGTCCGTTTTGTAAAAAGGTCAATAGAGCAACAGCAATTAAATTGATCAATACGGATCCTTGTAGCAAAAGAAATATTAAATGGAAATTACGTTCTTTTCTTTTTCAAAAAAAAAAAAAATGTAATCTAGCCTTTGTTTTTATCGTCTGTACAAGGAGATCTGTGTTCCAGAATTTTCAAGATGACAAAATGTGACGTTGTTTGAAAAAAATTGACAATTTGTCACATATTTTCGCGACCTCGCATAAAGTCATATAACGATATAAGCAGAACCAAGTTAAGTCTGACGAAGCGTACTAAATTGATCGAGTAATGTATCAGCGTAAATAAATCATGAAAAGTATACCAATGGATATCACTTTTAAAGCAAAAGTTCTTTATTTTAGCTTGTTTCGTTCAATGACAGAGAACATTTAGAAAGATTATGTTGGTTTTTTTTCAGAAATAAAACATTATATTGTATTGTGCGAATAAAATCATAACACACCGTTTGTTTTTACAGAATGATCTAACATTTAGTACGCTTGACATAGAAGACAATGCTATAGGGCCTAAAGGGATGAAATACTTCAAAGAAGTTTTGCATGAGAATAAACATCTCACAGAAATGGTAAGCTTTCTCCATGGTATCATTTTTTTCTGTAATAAAAAGCAGAGTAAGTAATGATTATCAGAACAAAAGGGTGCCAGTTTCATTTTTTTTTCAGTCCAGAGACAATTTAGATTACTGTACATGTTTCTCTATAATTATTTTGTGTATCCTTCATGAAATAAACTATGGGATAATGAATAAAAGTATTGGATTGAAAAAATCCCGGCGTAGTTAAATAAATAAAACGAGATAAAGATTTTCGGAAGAATTAAAAATAAGAAATGCATCGCAAAGTCGGTCCGCAACCGAAAATAGAAAAAAACAATACGGGCAGAATGACTTAAACTGGTTTTGGATTAGATGACAGTTTGATATAACCAAGTTAATTCGAATAAGCGGAATTTGTATACATGGTAAAAGTAGGACTTACTTTTAAAGCATAGAAACTGGACGCGGCAAATTTCATTTGAAAATACTCGTTGCGTCCAAAAAAATGTGTTTTTTTTTTCAGTATCTTGCCTGTAACAATCTTGGTCCACAGGGAGCTAAATATCTACGGTCATCATTATCTGGCAACTGCTTTCTTCTCAAGTTAGATATTTCAGGTAACATTTGTAAAAATATATCGTTAGATATAATGTTGGTTAATTTATAAAATTAAAATATGTTTATATCCTAACGTAAATGGATTTTTCTGAGATTTAAACAGTCAGTCGCGTGATGAAGATATATCATTCGAAGCACAGCGAAAAGATTTTAAATCATTTTTATTTCAGAGAATAACTTAGGTGATAAAGGTGCAAAATACATCGCTGGAATCATTGAGGTACGGTTTATTATTCATCCCATTCCGCCTGTTAAGCCATCTTATAATTGTTAAAACACGTTCATTGACAAATCTTTGTTCAGAAATCAGTTAATCAAAATACCGGTATATGCGTCACTACGTTTTCATTCGTGTCTAACACAATGATGGTTGATGCAATTTACGTCATAGTCTTATCAGGTTCGTGATTTTGTGAAAATCTCAATCATAGAATTTGCGTAAGAGATTATAGGCGAAGAGAAAGTTCGAAAGCATGTCGTTGTAATTATGGTATTATTCCAGGACAATGTCACAATGAAGGAGCTAATTCTAGCTGGTAATGACATTGGTGATGCAGGCGCTACTTTGATCAGCAAAAGTCTGGGTATGAATTTGTTTTTCGTCTGTTTTTCATACTGCATTTCTTTGTGTTTCTGTTTTTTTTTCACGTCTCTCTATCTTCGTTAAAAGTCTTGCATTGTTCATACACTCCTGAATTAAAATGTGAACGTGCTTGAGGCAACATGTGCTTTCATGATGACAGTAAAATAAACCCAGTCAGGGAATCTATGCCTTTAGACATATAAAAATAAAGGACCGATTTTGAAAATATATCCCATTTCAGACCTAAGAATCTGAATTGTTCCACGTATGTTTAAGTTTAATATCTACCTTTGTATTTGATACTGTAAGAAATATCGCTTAATTAGATATATCATATTTTTGTACATTTTCTATTGTTTACATGTGTCTGACCTTTTGTTTCAGGAAACAATATCTCTCTGAAATTGTTAGACCTTGGCTGGAATAACATCCGACAAATTGGTGCTTTAAGTCTGTGCTCTGCTTTAAAGGTAACACTTTAACCACACACGAAACTATGTCAAACTTCAACAAATGAAATTTTAATTTGGATGACGTGTTTTCTTGTTCTTCAGATAGTTCTCTTATTTTTTTTTTTTTCAAATTAAATTGTATTTATAGAATGCACAAACACGTTAATTTGACACTTGGTGAGGCTATTTTTGAAGAGGCTATTTGGAATGTCGGATTTTTTTGGCGAGTCAAATTGAACGCCTTTGATACATCTACATTTACACATTTACACATATACAGTAACAGAAACGTTTATGGTTACAAAGATTTTTTCCGGCCATTTATTTTCAGAAAATATTTGTTTTCATGTGGAATTCTTTATAATAGATCAAACCTTAAGATTAATATAAAGAATACACTTTTTGTCACGGCATTTGAAGGTTGAAACCTATGTTTTTGGCAATTTCATCTAAAAAAAAACCAACAGAAGTCAGTTTTTCCTTCAGTGGAGCACCCAGCATTTATACATTTTAAAAGATGTTCTGGATCAAGGAAGTTATTTTGAGCAAAATTTACCCATACATTTCTTTCAAAAATATTTTACATGTTAAATTGGAAGTTAATTATTTCAGTTGATTGTTTTAACATTTTAACGTTGCTTCAATCTGACTAAAGTACATCTCCTATATTACGCTACGCATAGGATCTGAAAACGACCTATTCATTGCCTCGTTCTGACGGCTCTTTCGCTAGCCAATCAGAGCCTAGCTTACAACATCTTGCAAATCTACATGTAGCATTGACTTTTGATGTTTACAATTCTTATATTGTAATGTATCAGATGGCCGGTTAGCTCAGTCGGTAAGCCACTTGCTTTGTAAGCGAGGGGTCCCGGGTTCGTGTCCTGGAATAACCGCATATTTTTCTTATCCTTTGACAATCGAACACGTCGTCTGATTGGATAACATAAAAATAGCAATAATGGAAATCCAAAATATACAGAAGACGAATGTGAATGGGTCGTTCTCAGATCTTCGTTTAGAAGATCAAGTACTTTAGTCAGATTGACGTTGCTTATTCCTATAAGATCTATTTTAGTATTGAGATTAATTCTTTTAACAACTTATAGACAGTAAGGACTAAATTTTTAAAAAGTTTTATTTAGAAAATGTATGTGCATTGTTTTTGCATAATTATTATATTGTTTATTAGGTAGAATACACAGTAAACTGAAAACTGGAACGCCGTGACCTACGATTGTTATTAGTTACTTTAGACTAGTTCGTCAAAGTCAACAAATAAAAACATCTGAAAAATCTGTCTGTCAAAGGTCAGATATTCCTATAATGAGGAATATTTTTGTACGGAAACGTCTTAAAATTTTGCATTCGACTCTGAAGAACTAGGAAGCTGTGCGCCTTGTTTTTTTTAATACAAATAACTTTTTTACTCATTCTCGACATATAAATATATGTATACACGTTTCGTTATCATACACAGAAAAATACAGAGCTCGAGATATTCCTGGTTTCCATGAACGGGTTTGGCGAAGAGGGAGGGAAAGCTTTGGTAACAGCTTTACAGCAGAACAGTACAGTGAAAGAAGTTGATCTCTCCGCAAACCGAATTACAGACATCGTGCTCAAGTACCTGACACGTTCGCTGGACGAAATACCGAACCTGGCTGTTTTAAATGTAGGCCGCTTTTTAGCTCACCTGTCACAAAGTGACAAGGTGAGCTTTTGTGATCGCGCGGCGTCCGTCGTCCGTCCGTCTGTCCGTCCGTCCGTCCATAAACTTTTGCTTGTGACCACTCTAGAGGTCACATTTTTCATGGTATCTTTATGAAAATTGGTCAGAATGTTCATCTTAATGATATCTAGGTCAAGTTTGAAACTGGGTCACGTGCCGATAAAAACTAGGTCAGTAGGTCTAAAAATAGAAAAACCTTATGATCTCTCTAGAGGCCATATATTTCATAAGATCTTCATGAAAATTAGTCAGAATGTTTACCTTGATGATATCTAGGTCAAGTTCAAAACTGGGTTACGTGCTGTCAAAACCTAGGTCAGTAGGTCTTAAAATAGAAAAACCTTGTGACCTCTCTAGAGGCCATATATTTCACAAGATCTTCATGAAAATTGGTCAGAACGTTCACCTTGATGATATCTAGGTCAAGTTTGAAACTGGGTCACGTGCCGTCAAAAACTAGGTCAGTATATCAAATAATAGAAAAACATTGTGACCTCTCTAAAGGTCATATTTTTCATGGGATCTGTATGAATGTTGGTCTGAATGTTCATCTTGATGATATCTATGTCAAGTTCGAAATAGGGTCATGTGCGGTTAAAAACTAGGTCAGTAGGTCTAAAAATAGAAAAACCTTGTGACCTCTCTAGAGGCCATACTTATGAATGGATCTCCATAAAATTTGGTCAGAATGTTCATCTTGATGATATCTAGGTTAAGTTTGGAAGTGGGTCACGTGCCATCAAAAAGTAGGTCAGTAGGTCAAATAATGAAAAAACGTTGTGACCTCTCTAGAAGCCATATTTTTCATGGGATCTGTATGAAAGTTGGTCTGAATGTTTATCTTGATGATATGTAGGTCAAGTTTGAAACTGGGTCAACTGCAATCAAAAACTAGGTCAGTAGGTCTTGAAATAGAAAAACCTTGTGACCTCTCTAGAGGCCATACCCTTAAATGGATCTTCATGAAAATTGGTCAGAATGTTTACCTTGATGATATCTAGGTCAACTTTGAAACTGAGTTACGTGCCTTAAAAAACTAGGTCAGTAGGTCAAATAATAAAAAAACCTTGTGACCTCTCTAGAGGCCATACTTTTCATGGGATCTGTATGAAAGTTGGTCTGAATGTTCATCTTGATGATATCTAGGTCAAGTTTGAAACTGGGTCAACTGCGGTCAAAATCTAGGTCAGTAGGTCTAAAATTAGAAAAATCTTTTGACCTCTCTAGAGGCCATATTTTTCGATGGATCTTCATGAAAATTGATCTGAATGTTCATCTTGAAGATATCTATGTCAAGTTCGAAATAGGGTCATGTGCGGTTAAAAACTAGGCCAGTAGGTATAAAAATAGAAAAACCTTGTGACCTCTCTAGAGGCCATATTTTTCATGAGATCTTCATGAAACTTAGTGAGAATGTTCACCTTGATGATATCTAGGTAAAATTCAAAACAGGGTCACGTACCTTTGAAAACTAGGTCAATAGGTCAAATAATAGAAAAACCTTGTGACCTCTCTAGAGACCATAATTTTCAATGGATCTTCATGAAAATTGATCAGAATTTTTATCTTGATAATATCTAGGTCAAGTACAAAACTGGGTCACATGAGCTCAAAAACTAGGTCACTATGTCAAATAATAGAAAAAACGACGTCATACTCAAAACTGGGTCATGTGGGAAGAGGTGAGCGATTCAGGACCATCATGGTCCTCTTGTTTTAAGTGTACTGTTAAATCTTTAAACATTTTTCGCATACATCGTTGAATGTATCTTCTTATAATTATTCAAACTGAGCATAGAAACTATAAAATTGATAAAAGCTACCAGTATGATTGTTTTCATTTCTGGATGTGATTCAGCGATCTGTTTATCTTCGAATACTATTTATCTCACCTTCTGCGTAGTTCTTACAAAGATTTCAAGATGTACGTCTTAGTAAGAAAATGAGACTAAAAAATAGATAGAATTATTAAATGTTTAGTACAGTTACAAAATCAGGTTTCATCACAACTTGTTGTACCTACTTGCATGTATTATGCCACACTGTCGTCTTGAAAGATGAAAACTGTATCGGACAGCAGGTTATGCACTAGGGAAAAAAGTATGGTAATTAGCAACTGTATGAACTTGTCTTTAGACTAAAGGGTTTGTATGACGAGTTAGTCACAAAGATTTTCTATACAAGCTCGGACAGGGATATCTCAGCGGCTAGAGAACAGACTCTTTTTTTTTTAAACATTACTAATTTAGGGTCAATCCGTCTGTTCTGCAAGAATCTTAAACCATATATGATATATAATTTTGAAAAACATCCGCATAATGATTTTATTCTAGTTATCTTGAAGGAACTATTGGACACAGTATCAGTAGAAGTGTATCGACGTACATGTATAGTCTTTCTTAAATATTTCTTTGTAGACTGCTACTGTATTTTCAATGGAACCCCAGTATCGCTATCAGATTTAGGAACTGCGATATTCATTTAACTGTATTTTTTATCTACAGTGCAAACTTCTATATAAGAAATATTGGATAGGCTTACTATATTTATTAAAGAAACATGAAGTCCTTTTCTCCTTCGGCCAATACTGGCAACACGTCAGGTTGACAGTTTTTACTGTCAAATAATCAAGAGCTTTGCACATTTGCAAGCTTTTTGCATAAATACAATGTAACAAGTTGATTTTTAACAGTTTCTCAGTTAAACTTTTCTGTCTTTTTTTTTTCGGTATGATATAGAGCAATAGAGCAATGCTTTCTTTCTGGGACAGTAATATTATATAGTGTTAATATTCTCCTCATGTCACCCGAATTATTAAACTGTCCAACTTGATGCAATGCTATGTATTTATATTATGAAAAACGACTGATGCATGTCTAAGAATTTTACTATGTTTACAGTTGGCCAACAACAACTTGACGTCAAAGCCAGCGGCAGACTTTCTCACAACGGTAATGGCCAATCCTAACGCATTTACGGAAATAAATTTTGAGGTAATTTCACGCCATATCAAATGATAAAGTATTTAATAATATAAATTAAATATCACTGGTGTGACGTCAGTGTTTGATTTTTATAAGCAATGCAGGTAGCTTTGTTATGTGTGGAAAGACGGTGTGAGAGGTGACAAAACATGATCTGTTCTAACACCTTACTGACTACCTCAACTACAAACGTCATCATATGTTTTTCATTATTTTTTTTCATCGTTCTTTTTACCTTCTTTATATCTAACATTAGGACAACAGCGTAGTCGACAATATAAAATGTATGTATCGAAAGATTTAGCTTGCATATATTGCAAGGAGTACGTCAAGTGCATGACTTTGAAAGAAAGAGCTCCCTATGAAAATCAAAGGATTGAGAATCCAAAAAAGTGCACGCTAAATTTGCACGATATTTGACTGTGCTCTTAACTGTCCATAAAAAGACCTTTGACCATAGAAAACCATTGTATGCTCCAAAAATGCCGTAAAGTTATTCCTAGCCCCAATTTGTGACTCAAGTTACCTCCCCTGACGGTCCGTCCACAGACTGAAATGAAAATGAAAGTGATAATTACGTCACGAGTTGGACTAAGTTATTCCCAATTTTGAACAAAATGAGCTATAAATATTCGAAAAAAAAAGCCCAAAACGGTAACACTTGAAACTTTTCAACTCCTCCTTCTGTTACTTGTTTGCAAGAAATAATTTATAATTTTATATTCACATGATCTCTAGGTGGTAAAGGAATGAAATCGTTTGGAGCTGGGTTTTTTTTTTTGGGTCATTTTTAGATGATTTATTTGATGCTTTTCGTGAGAAAGCTGATTTTATTACGTTTTAACAGTTGAAGATTTAAAATTTTAAACTAATAATTCATTATTACTTTTTTTGGGAGTAGTCATTTTCTCAGATATCTGGGTTTGATCTTGGTCAAAGTCACAATGCTCTCTTTTACGGTTCTGGTGCCATGACACTTGACAGATTCCTACATAATATAAGGTTTTATTTTGTCACTTAGTCTAAATGAGCCATATGAATGAAAAAAAACCTTGGCAAAAAAGTCTTAAATACTTACCGAATAGAAAGAAAATATAACGAAGTTATAGGCGAACAGTTTTTATGTATATTTTATTTGTGCGAATTATGAGTACAGGCAGCGTAAATATAATTAATCTTATTACATGACATTTTATATAAATCGCCGGTCCATTGTGCAATTGAACCGTCTATCACTAAATTGTGTTGGGCTATTGTAAAAAACTGAAGAAAATAAATACGACAGTTTATTTTTGTGTTATAAAATTTAAAAACTATTGGGTCTCGACTATTCAGGCCTCATGCAATAAATTTTACTATTGACCGCCATTCCGTAAGTGTATGAATATATTATAATTTTCATAAGCTTTCTCGAAAGCTTGTTTCAGATCCTGCACTTTTTACAATAAACTTGATTGCATTTATGTGATTTATGTACATGATAAACAACAATAAATACTCTTTAAATTAAATATTATTCAATGAAATATTAGAGTTTACATATAGATTTTACATATAAAAAGCTTAGAAACCGCAAATTATTTTGTAAATCAGGGTATAGATATCGCTGAAGATTTCAAGGGATTGTCGAACGCTCTACATGTAGTCCACAACATCAAAGTATCATACAGTCTGCCGCCATCAAAACGCGATGTCACATCAGATATTCTCACCAGGAACCTTAAACGCCTATGTGAGTTCATGGAAGGTGCGTAGATTAAAATTAATCAACAATTTGTCAACCATTCTTGGTACGGTTGCATTTAATTGTCTCGGTTTTGCGCATTTCACGCTTCCCACACTGAATTAACTTTATCGTCTGCAGTAGCACTCCTGTGCACTTTTATAACATTATTAGTTTTGGATAAAGTTCTATTGAAGTTCGTGACTAAACTTGTAAATGTCCACATAACTTTCTGATATTTAGACCATCAGATGGCTTCAATGTAGAATCTTCTCTAAATATGAACACACAGCATTTTGTATTCTTAGTAAAAATAGATAAAAGCGTCTTTTGTAATGTTTGCCTGCTAAAATATGTACACTGAAGTTCAAGACACTTATGTTGTAAATTGCATGTCAGTGCAAGTTTTAACAGTTACTGATCCCCACCCCTACTCTCCCTCGCCCAGCCCACCTTTTTCTGCGCGTTCTTATGTTTGTTAAATAATGTGAAGAAAATAACAAAAATAGGATTCAGATTCAGGGAGTTTTGGGAAGTAAATTAAAAAAAAAACCTTTATTTGTAAAAGGTATTTAAAAGCTCGTTACCCATTGAACCAAGGAAAAACAAGGACAAAAATAGTAACATATTCCTTGACGTAACTAGATGTTACACGTGTTTTACAGAGGAGGAGATCGAGGTGTACGACTTGTTTCCTGATTACGACGAAGACGATGACGATGATCCTGTATTGATTACCATCAAAGAAGCACTTTGTGCCTTAGAGGTAATTTTCTCGCAACTCCCTCTTGGTGTTATGTTATCTTTCGTAAATGTAGCTTTAATGACAGTTACTTATCCCATAAAAACCTAGAACCAGGTGAATGTATACATTGAACCAGTCGAAATATTTCATTTAGAAATGAAACGGTCATAGGATCTACTAAAATGTAGTTTACGCTTTGAAGAGTTAAAAGTTTGATGAACAGAAACATTGCCTATGGAAAAATCTGAAAAATGACCATCCATGTATTTCAAAGAAAATATATTTTGTCGGTGTTCGAAAGATACAAACACAGTGGTAAATTATCATATGATTCAGTTTCTCGTTTGTATACGTAATTTTCTTTATATCTGATTTTTTTTAATAAATAAAGAAAGAAACGAGCATGGAACAACTTTCCACTGCCCGTGTGGCTACATCTAATTCAGACAATAACAGAAACTTTGTCTCAGGCTATCCAGTGGTTAAACACATTCATCAAGCATAAAGTAATATCTTCTCTTACAATTTTGACAAACGGCACTCCTTATGTCTTTCCTTGCCGTGAACAATCTGCCTCAGAAGAACCCTGTTCCGTTAACTTTAATACCGATTCTGAAACACGGCTAAACACGCATTTCATTCAACAAAACAAATTACTGCTTTTGTCACATTTTCGTGGTTATACGTATCAGTATTCATCAGTCATTAAATTACGTTCTGACATTAATAAAGACAGTCACCAGCTTTCTACCCGAATTATTTTTATATTGATGATATGATATATTACACGTAGTTTGATAACCAAATAAAATGCTCTTTTTCAGTTTTGCGGAAAAATCACGAATGTAGAAAAACTCCAAAGACTGAGGGGACAACTCCGGTATGGAAGACGAAGGAAGTTCCTGTTAAGGTAAGAATTTATTCTGGGCGCAATAATATGGTCATATGTTCGATCTAGTGCAGCCTGATAAGTGGGTGTGTATCACATTGATTAAACTTTAGTTTTCATCAAAATTTAGATTTAAGAAATAATTTATAGCAAAACCGTGTTTTAATCGTAACTATTTATACACGACTGGCGGTTATACCTCGGACGTAATAATTTCACGAGGGAGCAGCCCAAGTGCAATTATTTCGTTCGATATATAACAGCCAGTGTATAGTGTTCAAACAAGGTTTTGCTATAAATTATTTCGATTCTAATATGAGCGAATAACCAACTCAGTATTTGTGTAAATTAATCAAGACTTATGGGCAATGAGACATTTCGTTTTAAACATGCTTTTAAGTAAAATATTTGATCAAATTTGAAAGCTCTATTTTTAGATGCATATCTGGCACGTGACGTCAACATAATATCATTGTGGTGATTTAAGCATTGTTAGTCATATTAGAAAATATAATCATGGTCAGTTGTAAGGGTAGAAAACGAATGCGCTTCTGAAGTAATGTCTTTTGTCCAATCATTATTGAGAATACGGCCCTACAACGGGATAGAACGTTTGACTAGTAGCTTTCTACTTGATTGGTAGATTTTGCTATTGAGCTGATCGGGCTGTGTCACGTACGAATGAGAATTGAAATTATGATACATAAATGCTTTGCTCCATGTTTTTACGGCAAGACAGTGCTATGTCTACAATCTAAAAGTGTATTTCCGGTCAATCTTGTTTTACAGTGAACTTTGTTCGGTGTATGATTTAGTCATTTGTGGCAAAGACCCTCTCCAAGAACAACCACTGCGGACACACCTAAGACGTTCTATCAAACAAGAGAGGCTAGAACAGGAGAGAAAGGCCAACGCCGCGAAGAACAGAAGACGTTCCATATTTACTACTAACACGTAAACTCCTGGCACAAGCGCTTAATAGACTGGTTGAAACATTTTGACTGGTTTTCCGGAAGTGTTTGACGAGTTGGTGGTCAATACTCATCGAATGGTTCCAACAGGATAACTTCTTCAGTGTTTCAACGAAGACTGTTAAGTTTGTCAACTGCTTTTCAAACATACTGACCTGAACAGAGTTCTACATGCATAGTAAAAAAGCAGGTTATAACCGTAGAGCTGACAGATATAATAAAAGAAGCATTAAAGCAAGACGTATGGGTATTGCTCTTTCAGAACAATGGTATTTCTTTCGGTTTATAAAACTTTATATCATTGAATACAACTGTTGTGAAACAAACGTTTATTAATATTGGAGAAACTCACAGTTCTTTTATCAATATTTATACAGAAAATAGTTCAGATGAAGCATTAGATTTCATACATGAAGTTCATGAATCGTCAGTCAATGTTGAAAATATTGTTTCCAGCGCATGATTATAATAACCCTGCGTTTCAACTATATCAGATTGGTAAATTCTGTTAGTCAGACACTGACTTACTGGCATGTGTTCTTTTTAGACATCTCTGTAGAACAATTAAAATTAACCAGGCTATCGCGTATAAAAATCTTGAAATTTGTAAAGGGACACCAAAATGCTCTAAAATAACATCATTGAATTTGAAATGCAATAGCTTCCGATTATCATAATACAAGGTATTGTATATCTAATTAAAGCAGAAAAATAGGTCAAAGCACAACGTAATAATGAAACAAATCTTTAAAAAATGACGTCAATTCAACCCGATACAACCGTTTAAACTAGGCGTATAGTCTACATCATAAAACATTCTTAGTCTAAACTAATGGTGGTCTTCATTTTCTATATGCTCGTTTTATTATAAAGAACTGTAAGGTTGCACCTCAGACTACCAGATCTAACAATATACCAAGTTTCAGTTTGTGCAAGATATAGCCAACAGGAATAAATCTTTTAAAATGCCAAATATGAGGCAAATCAAATGAGCAGAAAAACGCATTTATAGTATGTCATATGTTATACTCTTGTATCCTGTGAAAGCATATATATATTTACAAATGTCAGTCAAATTTGTGTAACATGATGAACTTCTCTGGCTTTGCGCTTTGAATGTCATATTTTGAACACATGTCCCTTCAACTCTGTCTGCTACACCTGCGTGTTTACTCTAGCTACAAAGCAAAGCAGGATACGAGGGAAAAGGTATTGTCATGGACGAAATCCTGTAAAGATAAAAGAAAACTGTAATAAATAAGGAAAAGTATCAAGATTATATCTTTAACTGTAAAACATCTGAGGAAAATATCTATTTATCCATTTTATGTATCATTACTATAACTGTCAGCTAACATAATCGCATTACTTAAGATTAGGTGTAAAGTTTAAGTGTTAAAGTATTACCATCATATGCGACCAATGGTGTTCAAATAACTTGTCTGTTTTCTGCCTCCTAACATGTGTAGAGTTACTGGCCTTGTCTTGTGGTATTCTAAACATTTTCTCAGCTCCTGTAAACAGCATTGACTTCGTTCATTAACACAGATTTTGAAAAACCAATATTATAATAGTTAAAACGTGTTGATTTTTACAGACAACTTGTAATGGAAAATGAGAACTTTTATAGCCAAGTCCATATTCATTTTTACAATAATTTACTTATTTGTTTTGTTGGGTTTAACGTCGCAATGACACAATCATATGGCGAGTTTTGATGGTGGAGGAAGACCCCAGGTGCCCCTCAGTGTATTTATTTCATCACGAGCTGGACCTGGGTAGAACCACCTACCTTCCGTACGCCAACTGGATGGCTTCCTCACATGAAGAATTGTACGCCCCGAGTGAGGCTCGAACCCACATCGATGACGGGCAAGTGATTTGAAGTCAGCGACTTTAACCACTCGGCCACGGAGACACCTCTTTCGATAGTACATTGCATGGAAACTTATTAGGTGGTTCTGAAAATGAATACCGAGTAAGAAAATATCTTTAGTAAATATTTTGAGTGTCGAAAATGACAGAACTTTACGTACAATATTTTTTATTGTAATTTCAAATTTGAGATATTTCAAAGCGTCCTTAAGACAAATATATGTACATGTATCGTTCATTCATACCCACTGGCTGTTATGCTGCGCTGTTGACGTAAATGTTGTTGCTGTTGCTGATGCTGTTATATAGTAGTAGCTTTGCCTGTCAATATACTTATATACATTATGTTATTTTCTTAATGAAATATTTGACAACCTTACATTAAAAAATTGAAATATGCATATGAAATATAACCATTCGAATTTGATAGATGTTCTTATTATAAACCTATGAATTTTCTGTCTCAAATATAGCATGTATTATACTAACGAATACAAAACCCTGTATTCATCAACTCCTATCGGTTCTGGATTTTTTTAAATCGGAAATGACGTAATGATGGCGTCTCGACGTTCCATGTTTCAAACGAGTTTTCGGTCTTATCAATCTAAAATTATCAGTTTCGGCTCAGATAACACTAGAAATAGGTATATGTGTATAACAAAAGGGTCATTAAACAGTAGCTTAGTTTGCAGTGATGCATTCCGCTCTCGTGGATTTCACCAGGCCGGATCTCAGTAGGCAAAAGCGCCTGGAGGTAAAATCAACGAGAGCCGAATACAACATTGCAGATCAAGGTACTGTTATGATAACCCTACCTGAGTTCCATCACCGATAAACAAATTCATTAGTTCATAAAACGATTTTAGCACTGCTCTGCATCACCCCGTGCCACTGTTTCGAAACAACACATTAATGCCTCTACACAATATAAAGGTTGAATATAAGTTGCATGACTTACCTTGTCACCGTTCATTTCCAAGGTGGTTTATTAGCTAGAAAAGTGTGTGTGTCGTCCTTGTGTAATGATTTAAAAGGCACATCAGTGACAATCCACCAGTCGTTCTCAGGAAAAGTGACCACTTACCGTTCGACTCGAGTTACTTATCCTGCAATATCTGAATTTGGGTTTTAGCAAACAGTATTAAAAATGTTTGTTATAAAACCTTTCAATGTCAAAAATAATCGAATGTCGTAGATTTGCCAAACTGGCAGATTTCTTTTGACATTATAATATAGTTTTTATGTCTTAGACTGATTAAAGTACGGAAGAAACTTGGTTGAAAATTTCGATTTATAACATGAAACTATATTCACTTTAGGTCTTTGTAAGTGTCAAAACTGCTTTTCAACAGTAAAAACAACAGCATCTGCACTTAGTAAATCTTCTGATAATTTCCTATAAATGATCATTTGCCATTCTTTTTATACAACTGTAAAACTGGACATATGACAGGGAGGATGGACGACGGCTTGAACTGTTTTATTATATGGGTTCAGGTTTATGAATAAGTACCAAATATTTGTTGTTTGAAAGTAATAATAACTGTGTAAAAACCTATTAAAGTTCAAATGAAGACACTAAAAATTCCTGGAATCATTGTGTATGCAGTTTCTTATCGCTGAAATATATTGCAGTTGATTGTAACCGGAGCATTTTGACCAGTTATCATTGGCAGGAGTAACACCATTCTTCCATTCTATTTTTAGAAAGATATGTTTAATTGGGAAACCCATCAACCATTAAACATTATATATATATTGTAAGATGATGAGCGATTTCGGCCAATGAAATTTAAGCTATTTTTAGAACATATAATAATGCGTATTGGTATAATATGTCCGCCAGTTTCGTTAACTACAAAAATATCATGAATGGCTGTGGAGTTACAGTCCTTAAATTACTAAAAATTGCGAAAATTGACAGTGTCCGTTCTCTGATTTTAAAAAAAGTTTTTACCTAGTGTTCACCAATCTTAGTCATAATGAGTATGGGTATAACTACACTGCATATAACAACTCGAACAATTTCGAAAACCAGTCGGATAGTCTCAATCTCCCTTGAGATATAATTCATGAATTACTTAAACTTGCGAAATTGACAATGTCCGCTCTCGCTGTGAGTAGTTCCTATCCAATGTGCAACAAGTTGGCTAAGTTCGATAAACAGCCGAATAGTTAAGTTGTCTGGGGTCATGGCCCTTGAATTAGTCAAAGAAGAAATTCGTTCAAGTCAAAACCTTGCCTCTGCTGTTTTACATATGAAGACACATACTCCTTAACTTGCGAACTACATGACATTTAGTCTAGATAGTAAGGGTAATGAAATAAACAACTGAGGAAAATGAAACGCATTTATTTAAAAAAGTAATATGAGCCATGCCATGGGAAAACCAACATAGTGGGTGTGCGACCAGCATGGATCCAGACCAGCCTGCGCATCCGCGCAGTCTGGTCAGGATCCATGCTGTTCGCTAACAGTTTCTCCAATTCCAATAGGCTTTAAAAGCGAACAGCATGGAGCCTGACCAGACTGCGCGGATGCGCAGGCTGGTCTGGATCCATGCTGGTCGCACACCCACTATGTTGGTTTTCCCATGGCACGGCTCATATATTATTTAAAAAAAATACATTTAGAAAATAAAGTATACAAATATAAGCAGTGGCAAACTCAATGTGTGCATGACAATTGAAAAACATTTCAATGCTTTGCACACGAGAAAAGCAATCATATACAAATATACTACACAGACTTATTTGAATGAAACATCATTCAATTTGGACAGTACCACTTATTCTTCGAAGGGGTGCTCAATAAAAAATTATTGACTGAATAGCGAACAGTACATACTCAAATTATTTTTCGCGGCGTTAAAGCCCCTTAAATGCCGTTTTATAATCTTTTGTCTAACTTCTATACTATTCATGTAATTTGACTGAAACTTCACAGGAACGATCAGTAACATATTTTACGAGGATTTTTTTCAAGAGTTATCGTTCTTTGATCTGTATATAAATTCTGCATTGCCCTGTTCATAAGTTTCAGTATATGCTTCTCTGTACATCATGTCCGCAATTATTTTCACATCCTATTCCTAAAACTCATGCCTTACCAAGATTAAATGCATGGGGATACGTGTGCCTTTCCTTTCCAAAAATCACATTCTTTTAATTTGTTACAGACAAAGGAACAGTTTTGAAGCTATTTCCTACTTCCATTCTGATTTTTCTGACTTTATTTATCACATATTTTATTTTAGAGTCTAGCAATACTTATAGGAACATATCCACCGTTTCAATATGTGTTCAAAATAATTATTTACCAAATGTCGAGTGGACCATGTAAAATACCCATAATTTTGACTTAAAAAGAACGAAAGAATAGCTAAGATCAATCCCCATACATGTACTTTATGATAGCCGAGAAAAGTGATAACAGTCCAGTAAAATGTTTGAAAATGTTGCTAAATTGCAATTTCATTGTCATGAATTTTAAAGGTAAAAAGTAACTGGAGGAAAGCAACGACAGGTATGAGTAGGATCAATGCGGTATCATCTGGTATTTTCACAGACCTATTTTTCACTAGTTAAAAACTATAAAAACAAGGAAGAATATCCAGCAGGGAAAGCCACGTTCTAAAAACGCAGCCTCCCCAAACGCAAACCCAGCATAAATATAGTCAGAACACGAAATAAAAAGGAAATTTGTTTTTCAAGTAAGATCTAAATATCTTTCACTCATAAACATCATATCTCACATTTTCACTCGTGGCTATGCTAGCATCTGGTGGTCACTCGTGAAAGTTATTTCAATCTTACATTAAAATAAACAAATATCCTCTAACTATCTCATCTGACATAAACAAGGTCCTAGACTAATTATTAACAGACTTTAAAATAATAATTATGTACATAAACGTATTATTTTACGAATACAAATATGCAAATATGAAGCTATTCAACCTGCTTGAATTTGTGTGTATACATAATTATAATTATATAAACGTGTACAGGTTGAAATCTACACATTATATTTTCTTTGCAAAATTCAAACCAGCTTAAAGTCACAGGTAATGAATTGCTGTTTACTTGTGTGGAAACTGACACAAAGTTTCTCAAGAGGAACATGTCTATACAATGTATATACAAAAATGGATATTGAAATGAAAAATGAAAATAACAGGTAACAAGGTACAGACTTTTTAATATAACATTTGTCTAAACGTCATTTTATGAATAAATAATTCCTAATGTTGCTTATTTACGTTTGTTTACAATTCAAAAAACTAAAAACAATAAAAAATACAATATGAAACAAAGAGAGCCAACATGGTTAAGCTTAAACAGGTATAATAAGAGAGATGTCTGCAAAGTTTGCAGATTCGGAGAAAAATATTTTCTATGTTTCCAATGAACCATGTAGGAGATACTCTACCCGACCCCGGTAGATATTGTTGCTTTTGCTAATCAAATTGATTTTTGGAAGTATTGGTCATTTTACAACGCGTGATAGTTTGGCAGATCTAGCATTCTATTTACTGACTTACCATTACAGAAACAATAGATATCGAGTATACTAGTATATGAGTTAAATTATATTTATCTGCTCGACTGCCGCATCTTCCTAATTGACAAGTATGTTTAGAATTTCAAACTAACGAGAAACGTTAAGCGGGACGAAGATGACAAGGAAACAAAATAATATTTTTGTCGTGCCATAGTCAAAAACATTTGATATTTACTTGATATGTCACCTTTTTCTTGTAAAAAAACACACACAAAAAAACTGCTATATTTGTGATATTTTATGTGATATGTTTGAAATGTTGTGATAAAGTATGAGGTATATATGCAAATAAATCTACCTAGCTATTTATATATACATGAAAAAATGACTACGGCCCTCACAGCCATGATTTTTGAAAATCGGTATAATTTGAATTCTCTTGCTTAAGGATCAGTCATAAAACATGTCTTAAAAGTTATTACAAACTCGGACCAGTGGTTTAGGAGAGATCTTTTCTATTTTTAGCTCTGACGGTCCTTTTGTGCCACAATGGTGAACCGGAAGAGCACCACTCGCGAAATATCCCTCTTTCAGAGGAGAGGTCTTTTAAAAAAGGTTGACGCACGAACAAATGGACAACGAACAGATGGACATACATCGCACGGCGAGTGATACCAATACATCTCCTTGTCAATGAGTACATTGTGTTAAACAGCAATATATCAATGATATTTACAAACACAATTTTATAAATTAATAAACAGTTTCCTGTAAATTAAATAAACTTTAGATTTACTGCTTCTCTTGCATAAAGTCTACTTTTTACAGTCAGTCCTGGAATAAACCTAATGATATTAACAATGCGATTGACGCGGTTCAAGTGCGCGCTTTTTTCCAAGTGTTGTATTAACTGTAACAGAAGCGAAATTACACGGTCAATGCACACTTGGACAATGATCGACATTTTGAGCTCGACTATTCAAAGAATATGGAGAGCTATACTACTCACCCCAGCGTCGGCGTTGGTTAAAGTTTTTATGAAATGGTAATATCTTGAATTGTATTCCAACAAAGATATCTATTTCAAACTTAGAACACTCGTTTATTATAATATTCTCTACCTATAGGCAATAGTACATAACTCTGTCAAGTATTTTACCTGAATTGTGGCCCTTTTTGTACTTGGAATAGGTTCAGTTTTCGTAAAAGTCTAAGTTTTGTCAAAACCTTTTGACGAATTATATTTGAAATTTTGAACACTTGTTGATCGTTATGATCCTCATCTATAGGTATGATTACATAACTCTGTCAACCTAACCTGTTTGTCATATGGCTTTGAAAGTTTTACCAAATGCTCACCATCATAGTCTACATATGTAGACAAGACTACATAACTAGGACATGGACTTTACCTCAGTTATAAGGGGCCTCCGTGGCCGAGTGGTTAAGGTCGCTGACTTCAAATCACTTACCCCTCATCGATGTGGGTTCGCTGAATTCTTCATGTGAGGAAGCCATCCAGCTGGCTTACGGAAGGTCGGTGGTTCTACCCAGGTGCCCGCTCGTGATGAAATTATGCACGGAGGGGTACCTGGGGTCTTCCTCCACTATCAAAGCTGGTAGAAATGTCTGAACTGTTTAATAGGCTTTGAGACTTTGCACACTTGCCTACCATCATGGTCACACATTGCCATATAGTGCAATACTTATCCAAATCCACAAATACAGGTACATTGTTTGTTCATCTGGGTTTTTTTCTTTTGTCTGAAAATCTCTGTTAATATTTTGACCCCATACTTCCATCAATTCTTCGAATAGCCGAGCGAGCTGTCAACAGACAGCTCTTGTTTTCATTCGTAGCCAAAATGTTTATTCGTACGCAAAGTATGCAAAAATGAACACAGGACATTTGCGTCGTTAGGCGGCATTAGTATTGAAGTTTTGCAGCACATTAAAGTTATTTATGCTTATGCTTATGCTTCATTAACTACAAACTCCAAAACACTGCCATCTGCCGTAGAGCGCCCCGACTACGCGCTACACTCTTTCGAACGTCCGTGTCAGTAGCCAAAAATACAGTGCATATTTTTGTCTCCGATATAAGTGAATGTAATTAATCGCACACAAAGCACACCCTTATTAATTTCGTTAATGCAGGAGAATGCCGAAATCGCATACGGATTATATGTAACTGAACGGACATTTCCGAATAATGTTATAAGTCCACTTTCTTAAGTACCGTCAATTATATCTTTGTCTCTGTGTAACTACAGTGGAACCTCTCCATTCCGAATAAGCTCAGACTAGAAAAAAACAGTTCAGAATAGTCTTTTTTTTACTCAGAGAATCAATTACTTGTTTTAAATGAGAAAATCATACAAAAATATCCGAGGAAGGTTATGGGAAAACAAATTATAATGATCTGTCCCATTGGCAGTTCTATCGCAAATAAATGTGATAAGTACATGCATCTACAAAGCAAACATCTGACGTGACTTGTAATTAACTGTGATGGATATGCCTATTATTTGATAACACCAAGAGCAACCAGTAAGTAAAATTGAAAAACATCAGAATTGTCAAAAATGAGCAAGATTAACATTACAATCATTGATAATCACGACTAAGGTTCGGATAATGGTGTAAATCTTAAAAGTGAATTTAAATACAGATTCGTTCAGTTGTTGGAGTAGAGGTTTCGATCGATAATGGTATATATTTACCATATATAATGAATTATAATCATTAAATTGCGCGACCAAATAATTCGTTCGCATTAGAAAGGTATTCTGTTGGAGGGATTCGTAATAGGGAGGTTCCACTGTAAAATTATAGAAAATATCGTTTAAAAATAAAAATATTGAATACATATATATGCGTTTGGTATTAACGTTCATATGTATGCACCAGTCATTGATATCGAACAGATGTTGATAGTTCCCATAACGACTGAATAGTAAATAGTAATGATACCGTAAAGCATGAAATCATCATCTAAAACGATAAATTTAGTCTCTTTGCGATGTTTTAGCAAGAATGGCGAATACAACTAATGTGACAGGCTCGGTCAACAATACTCCTTGGGCTTCCGTAGGTATAAACACACAGAAACGTTTCTTTTTCCATTCATTTTCACCGTATTTATTCCAAAGCCCTGTAGGCAAATTGATATAATACATGAACTCTTTGTTAGTGTCTGTCTTTATACCAAAGCCCTTTAGTCAAATCATCGACACAACAAACGGTTTCTTTGTTGGTGTCTGCCTTCATTATAAAGCCCTCTATTCAAATCGCTGAGATGATATGTGATGTTTTTTGTTGATGTTTGTCTTTATTCTTTACCCCTTAAAATCTCTGTTATTATATCCGTTTTTGTTGTTGTTGTTGATATCTGTGTTTTCCAAAGCCGTCTAGTCAAATCGCTTACATGTTTAGCAAGTTCTTTGCTGGTTTCTGTCTTTATTAAAAACCCCTTTAAGTTTCCGTCTTTATTCCAAAGCCCTCTAGTCAAATCACTGACATGATATTCGGGTTCTTTTTTAATGCTTGTCTTCTCAAAAGCCCTCTAGTCAAATCGCTGACATGATACGCGGGTTCTTTGTTGGTGTCTGACTTTATTGTAAGGACTTCTTGTCAATTTGCTAAAATGATATGCGGATTCTTTATTGGCTGACATTATAAACCGGTAATCCGGTTCTTCATTGGCGTCTGTCTTCCTTCCAAAGACCTCTAGTCAAATCATTGATATTATAAACGGGTTCTTTGTTTATGTCTGTCTACCCTAAGCCCTCTAGTAAAACCGCTGACATGGTATGTTTGCCTTTATTCTAAATGACTCTAGTTAAACTGCTGATATGTTATGCGGGGGTTCTTTGTTGGTGTTTGTTTTTATTCCAAATTCCTCCAGTAAATTCTCTGAAATGTAACGCGGGTTCTTTGTAAGTGTCTGGCTTTATTCTAAAGCCCTCAAGTAAAATCGCTGACATGGTATGCGGGTATTGTGTCAGTCTTCATTCCAAACACATACAGTTAAATTGTTGCCATGATATGCGGGTTCTTTATTCTAAATGTTTGATCTAATCGATGACATTATATGCGAGTTCTCAGTTGATATTTTCTACTCAAAATCTCTTTAGTCAAATCGCTGACATGATATGTGTGTTTTTGTTGATGTCTGTCTACATTAAGTGCCTCTAGTCAAACCGCTGACATGGTATGTGGGTTCTTTGTTGATGTGTGTCTAGTCATATAGGTTGGTGTCTGACTTTATTCAAAAGCCCTTTAGTCAAATCGCTGGCATGATATGCGGGTTCTGTGTTGGTGTCAGTCTTCATTCCAAATCCACCTGGTCAAATCACTGACATGACATGCGGGTTTTTTGTTGGTATCTGTCTTTATTCGTAAGCCTCTGATGAAATCGCTGACATTATATGCAGGTTATTTGTTGATATCTGTCTACTCCAAACCCGCTAGTCAAATCGCTGACATCATATGCGTCCTCTTTGTTGATGTGTTGATGCATGTATGTGTACACCAAAGCCCTCTACTCAAACCGCTGACATGGGTTGCGGGTTCTTTGTTGGTGTATGTCTTTATTCCACGGCCTCTGGCAAATTGCTGACATGATATGCGAATTTTTTGTTGGTGTCTGTTTTTATTCCAAAGCCCCTTTGTCAAATCGCTTGGTTTGCGGGTTCTATCTTGGTTACATCTTTGATTCAAAAGCTCTATAGTTAATTCGAGTACACGCTAAATGCGTTCTTTTTATTTGTCTGCTAATAAGAACCGAGTAAAACCAATCGGTGCTAAGATATGCAGGGTTTTGTTCGTGTCTCTGTTTACTCCAAAACTATCTAGCCAAACCGCTGCGCTGATATATGTGTTGTTTTTTCTGATGTCAGTCTTTATTCAAAAGCAGTCTAGTCAAATCACCGACAAGACATGTGGGTTTTTGTTTGTGTCTGTCTCCAAAGTCCTCTGTCCAAATCGCGGAAATGAAATGCGTTTTTTTTTTTGTTGAAGTCCACCTACTCAAAGCCATCTAGGAAAGTCATTTCTTTTAATCTGTGCCATAAATATACCACAAAGATAATGTATTTTGTCTGCAAATTCATTCATATATACAAATGTATTATATTATGTCAGTCATATTGTCTACTACGACACCAAAACAATATCGATGCTATATCAATTCCTTTTAAAGAGTACGACTACTGTTGGTTACAATCTCTACGCAACCATCGACTGTTTTCCAGTTCAGAATCGGCAACTCTCATCCACTTTAAATGGATAGATTCTGTCAGCCGATTTTGAAGAAGCCAGAGTATATTTTTGCTGTGGAATGACCAATATGCGACAGTGGGTATATGATGGCGTTTATTTCAATGCAACAACATCAGTTACACTGTTAAGAGTCTTTTAAATGGTTTCCCTCACTACGTTCTTCAAACGGTCCATAGTTTGATTTTGCTTGGTTAAACTCATTCCCTCAAAAGTTTTGTTTGATAAACGACACTGTGTCTGAAATCATTCGTCCTCCACCTCTGATTCAAGTGGGGAAGTTGGCAGTTACTTTTGGTGAACAGGTTTGTACTGGTACAGAATCCAGGAACACCGATTAGGTTAACTGTCCGCCGTTACATGACTGAAATACTGCTGAAAAACGGCGTTAAACCCAACACGAACAATCAAACTATCAGCGCTGAAATCTTGATTTCTACATTCAGTATGCTGTGTACAGTCCTAATCGTTTCGAAAACTATATTTTCTCACGCTCGTGTTCATCATACTTATGCTTTGCTAAACAAAATAAAGTCCTGCAATGCTTTGCTTTCATTCAAATGATTTGTTTTATCAACCTTTAATTTCTGTTGATGCATGCTGATTATGTTGTGCAATGCCTATTTTAATCAAAATATAATATGTTTTTATCATGCCACTCTGTGTAGATTTCTGTAGGGCAATCATGGTTTCATTGTCCGTTACATTTAGATGATCTGCGATCGTCCATCGCTAAAGCACAGATCCTTTTCTGTCCCATTTCTAACTTTTTCATTTTACCCTTATTTTATAGATCAACAATCCTTTTACTCGAAGAGGTGTAGTCCATTGAAATTAGTTGGGCTTTAGCAGAGCTGATTTATATAAAGTCACAACAAATTTGCTGTGTAAAGTTTATTTCTTTCCAATAATCCAATCCATATCATGTTAATATCTGTAGAGTCGCAACGCTTTGCTGAGCAATACGTACTGCTTCAGTTCTAATCAATTTCAATAATTCGGTATTGATAAGCTTTTATAAAATATGTGTGTGTGTCTTAACTTTCTCTTGAGACACAAAGCTGTTACAAATAGAACATGCCAATCCTTTTAAACTCTTCGGTTTTAAAGAGTTCTGAGTTATAACAAAATATTCTTTCAATCGGCAATATTTCTTATGGACAGCAATGCTTTAAAAAATTTCCAAGCTGTGTTTTCTATAGCTTATTGCTATGGGTGTGCGATCATTTCAACCGTTTCAGTTCTTACCAGCCCTTATTTCTATAGAACCACAATGCCTTTGAAGTGCAAAGTCCACTGCTTTCAGAAGACTGGGAGTCTACCTGCTCTGATTCACGAGTAACCACAAAATTCTGCTTTCTTTGAAGATACAATGATTTTACTGCAAAAGGTCTAATCCCCTTGATTTACACATTTTTTTCTAACGATTGAATGATTCCACCGAGCCGCAATTATTTCTCCATACGAAGTCCAATTCTATCAAATCATCTGTTTTACACAATATGATATGTTAGCCACACTTACTATTCGATATGTTGTTTAAACTACTATACATTCAAAAGATTCTAATGCTACCGGTACTGAAGTTAATCTATTTAAAATATTTAATTTATTTCCCTACTGGTGTCTGTAAAGTTTAAAAGCTCAACCATAGCTGATACGTCTTAATTATCCGATTCATTCAAATCATTCGGATATTAGCATTTTTGCTTTTGTGAAGCCGTAACGCTTTTGCTGAGCAATACTTATCTCTTCAGTTTTAATCCATTCAAATGATTAAGCTTTGAGTAACTCCAATATTAATGTTGCCTCAATCTGGATTTAACAAGTGTTTTGCTTTGAAAATCCAACTGAAATGGTATCCTTTTTTTTTTGCAGATTGAAGTCCCGTCTAATCATCTCTCAAAGCCCAAATTTCCTAGAAGCTCCAACGATTTATCTTTCATTTAAAAGTTTGTATTTTCACTATCACTGATTCATATCGAGCCGCATACTTTTGCAGTGCAAAAGCCAGTTCACGATCTGGGTTTTATCCACGCTAAGTTCTATAACTTATCCACAACGACATTACTATACATAAGTCATAGTCATATACATTCTGCGATAATATCTATGAATAACTGGATTTGAATGGATGCGTTGTTGAGCCCAACGGCTTATATACAACAGAAGGAAGGCTGGAAAACAGTTAAATATCAATGGTAATGGTCGATGTTCAGCCGTTAACTTCCGATTAATTACGGACAATAACAGTTGCAGGAAAAATGATATTCGAAACTGTCATATTGAACTGCACAGTTTAAAACAATTTAAAACGATTTTTTATTTCGACTTGGCATATGCTTCTGATGTGAGAAAGGTAGTGATCTACAAGAAAATTTGTCTGCGCTTTCCTTCGGTCCTGAGGATGGGAGGATGGGTTTGGGCAACTGTATACCATTCAGCATATAACTGACATTGCTCGGATAGTTGTATTCTTCCCTGTGAAGAAGCAGGCGGCACCGCGCTGTTCTTTTCGAGCATGAAGATTTCTTTTTGCAGACTTTAAATCTGTATTCTAGTGTGAATCTTACTTGTGAAAAAAATACTATTTTTCTTCATAACGATCTTAGAAATCTAATGCCCGAGTTTGCTTTCTGACGATCTTACTCGGTATTATTTTCACATATGGTGACTCCGGGATGTGGGCTTTCAGGTATTTTTTGAGTCTTTGATTTCTAGTTCGTAGTAACGGAAATATTTGTTGTTTATACCAAAGACGGAACAATTGTTTTGCTTCAAAATACACCTCATGTTGTTGTCATCGCCTCTGGATGTCTCAAGTCCCTTTTTTGTGCTATATGGTCTTCTGTGTGTGTTTGATTATCTCTCTAAATCCGATACGACAGACAGGTATCAGCAAATACACGGAGAAATGATACAACTACATCTGTGTGATCGTTGATGACACTAAACATCAATGGTCCTAAAAATGCAGTTCCCTCCCCAGGACTCAAGATGTCACAGATACTGTTTTTGCTGTCTAACAATCGGTCATCATCTTTCCTGCTCTACTTAGAAGAAAGTCTACCAACCATACATTTAGTTTACATTCTACTAGTACCCGTTCCATCTTATGAAGTAGTTTTCTGTAGAGGACTGTGTCGACAGCCTTGGAAACGTCTAAATTAACCACGTCATGCTGCGTACTTTTGTCGAAATGTATTCATATTTGTAGTTGGGCTTCACATGAAAAACCTGATCTAAGTCATTTATTGATATAACTGGGTTGCTTTTCTTGTAGTCATTGATATATTGCAGATGTGTTGCATATGTTTACACAATAGCATGAGAGGAAGGTAGATTGTAATCTATGGGTAATAAACTTCATCGTACTTATACATCGGTGAAAATTTGTATTGGGAAAGTCGGATGCAAGTTTACCATTGTAAATGCGGGGCAAGGGCATTTTTTGGCTACTCCAGTCTTTAGTATGAATTTCGATCTTGTCCGTTTCTTGAGTCTTAGAAACTTCATGACACGACACATTTGACTTTAGCGGATAAATTGATTCCTTTGTTATCACTTTTGTTCAGAGAGCGATTGGTTGCCAGCCATTATATAAAAGGTCACAACTGCAGCCTTTAAGTACCACGCGACGACCATAAATATCACCCGGTAGTTTGACCCAGCATTGTTATATTTTCTCTACCTTTGGGATCATGAATCCCGTTCTTGATAATATCATGTATTCATAGAATTTTGCTTAAGTTAGTGTCTGAGGGCTTAAGAGATGTACCTCTCACCAAGTCTGATATTGTTCTGCTTGGTTGCGTTCTATGCTTCCACTGGATCTTTGTATAAATTTTATTTCCACTACCCATCCTCTTGAGCGGTGCCCTTCAAAATCTACGCAAACCGCCAAACTGATTTGGTGTTCTGTTCATCGATGTTCCTCTAAAGGTGTTAAATTGTCTTAAAAGTGCTAATATGGATGTTGACATGGCCGTATTGTCATTGTTTATGTCTCACAATCCTTCTTAAACCTCTGTTTCACAAGCATTTTGAGTTTCTTTGTTGCTTCCTTGACCTCTGAATGGAACTTTTCTCCCTGAGACTGAAATGAAATGAAATGTTAACGTTTTAGTTAATGGTGTCGGACAGTGGGTTCATGTCAGTTGAGATATTGTACCAGTTGGCTCTTAACAAAAGATAATTTCTTGGTTTCTGGGTTACTGGCATATTGTCTTGACAAGCGAAGGATTATTACATAATGTAGGAATCTTGTAGATTTTAGTTAGCGAGTGGTTTATGGAATAATATATCAGGGCTTGTTGTTTTTCTCATTAAGGACTGTTAGGACGGTTGAAGTCTCCTGCGTGTAACATACACTTGTATTTCTTAACCTTTCGTATTAATTACATGGACTTGCTAAGTAATATAATGCATGTTCTTATGTGGGATGAAGAAGGAGCAAAACCAGATATATTGTTGCTGCTTCCCCTTCATCTTTATAGCATGTCATAGTAGTCTGCAGTTGGCTTTGGTTGTACGTCTGTGATAAGGCCAGCTCTGCTTTCTATAAAGACTCCTTCAAATAAAACAACTGTCATGTCGTTCTTGTATAGGTAAAGTTGTTAGATTACGCTAGATGCAATAACATCTGTTTTCTTTGAGAGTCAACCAGATTTCCTCCCTTCCAGTCAGGATTCTGTTTAGCAGACAAGATTTAATCTGGTCTGGTTTAAGAATGCAAATAACTCTTGCCTAGTGCATTTTGACTTTTTTATTCCGATGCTAGGCGTATCACTTATTGTTTGCGTATTATATGAACTAATTGTATGTAGAGGCCTGAGTCAGGATAATGCGGCTAACTAAAAGGAAGTGTCGAAGTGTGATATGCTTCCTTAACAATTTGTGACACCAAACAAAAAAGTTTTGCAGGGTATTCTTCTTATGACCATGTTACTGGTAAATCACATGACGGATCGATTTCCCGGACCGACCTGGGTTCATCAGGATATCTCTTGCTAACATAATGTAGAGGAATGTAAGGCAGTGCTTATCCCTGGTGTGAGTGTGAGTCGCGTTGAATAAAGTAGCTGTGAACTGAGTTTCTAGGAGATAAATCGACCGGGACAAGGAAGAAATATCACATCACGGTAACAGTCGATACAATTACTAGGAAGATCGATTGTTTCGCTTTTTAATGGGCGCTGTTATCTTAAATTTGAAAATGTCAATCAAAATCTTCAAATTTAAAGCCATACACCAACCGATCATTGTCTGTGATAATTATACATGTCTCTGAGAATTCATTCAGTATTTAAGCTTTATGCTCCTGTCAACAAACTTATTGGTTGTCCATTCGTCTCCTCCCTGTCCCAACAAAGTTAATGCTCTTGCTACGCGTATTTTGTGACTGAAACAAAGATCCGGTAGAAAAGTCTCAACAAATATTTTCTGTTCCTGAAATTTCATTTCACGTGATTTCTTCTTTAGTTTTCCGTCTTCTTCACAAACTATCATCTCTATGAAATACTGCCCGCTATTACTTTCTGTAGGTATAACAATGCCTTTGTAATCTTCTGTCTCAACCACGTCTCCAGGTAAGATATCTTCTGATAAATAAGCTCGTACTTTCTCATTTTTGCATTGCCTTTTCTTTATACATGCAGTAGTAAATTCGTTTTCTGTCAACGTTGTTCCAGCCGAATATAAATTGAATATGGCAAGCGCACGCTTTTTGCGCTCCAACATCGAACAATATTTTTCACCAGTAAATATCTGAATAGATAGTTGTTCCTCTAGGATATTAACGTTTTCGAACATTTTATACCCTAATTGACCTCCATTATAACTTACCAATTTCATATCAAATTCTGAAATGACGCCAAATGTCGGAGGTTTCAGATCGACAATAATACCCGAGTGATCCATAAATCTGATAACATCTCCTATTTTGATATCGGTATACGTGTAGACAGATGCAGTTCCAGCCTTTTTTCTCATTATACATTCTTCTACAAACTTTTCATGTGTTTTATACATTGCTCCTTTAAGGCTCATTGCATATGCTCTCTGTAAACAATGTTCCTTTGAGTAATGTTTATACTGATTATGCCCCTTCACGTATATTGTATCTCTGCGTAGGTCAAAGCTTTCGTTGAGGATCTGAGTCTTGACAATATATTTTACCCTTGCTTTTTTCTTTGTTATATCTCCTTCTTTGATTTCACAAACAATTCCATGACTACGAGACTGTTTATTTATGATAACGTCACCAGGCGTAAGTTCTGCAAAGTCCCTTACTTCGTATTCTGCCGATCTTTCAAAAGATCCAGTATTGTTTGTCAAAATACATTCTTCAATGAATCCGAATTGCGTCCAAAATCTACAGTATTTTCCCATCAAAGCTACAGCACGCTGTATGCGTTCTTTCTGTGAATAGCATTGGCTGTCAGGATACCTTCTTTCAATAACGTTTTCCGTATGCAAATCAATTGATATTGTCTCTGGTATAACCTTAAATTTTTTGTAGGTTATTAAAGTAATGTCACATTGTTTTCCTAAGTTGTCAGTACATTCGACCGCTACAATAATGCCTTTCACTGGGTATTCTATCACATCACCAGCGCTTAGATGATTCATACGATGTAAAAGTAAACTGCCGGTTTTTTTCTGAACAACACATTCTTTGACAAAGTCTGATTCTGTCCAGCTAAACATCTTCTTGCCAATAAAAGATTGTGCTCGCATGATTCGTTCTAGGCTTGGATACGTTGGAGAACTGCCATACTTAACCAAATATATGGTATCTTTTCTGAGATCAATAATGTGGCTCTCTGTAGATGATTTCCAATTTTTTGTCCTGTAGATAACCCTAGTCATCGAAAAAACATAGTCATTTTGTTCAAGTTTGGTTAAACCAGTCAAAACACCTATACCTTTGTATTCTACGACATCTCCAGGATGAAGTTCTTCAATCTGGATAACAGAAACCTTTCCATCCGATTTTATATAAACGCAGTCATCAATGAAACCTGTTTCCGTCCAACTTCTGCCTCGTTTACAGTGCTCTTTTATTGCAAGAGCACGTTCTAAACACTTTTTCCTGTCATAACAAACTGCAGACAAGCGCTGCATTACAAAAATACTCTCCTTTGAAATATCAAAAGAACGACAGACGACTGTTGGACGCCATTTGGTGTAAATAAGCATTCCCAAGTCAACAATGTTATTATTTTCGCTATGCTGTTTTACTTCAATAACAATACCCTTTTCCTTGCCATCTTTGCAATGCACAATATCCCCTTTTTTAATACTTTCACGATTGTGCACAGATATCCATTCAATTGGTTTTAGAATAACGCATGCTTCAATAAATCTGTATCCTGTGAGAAAAGTTTTGCCCTGTTCGATGATTTGTTTAGCTCGTCGTACACGATCCACCATACTGCAACAATGAGATGGATGGTACTTTACAATATATACTCTATCGGCATTTAGATTAATACTAACATTTTGTTTCATTTTCGCAGCAAAGAATGGTTCTTTTTCTCTACGTACAACATCTATTATACATTTTCTATCAGTTGTGTGGGTCGCCTCTACAACAATACAATGCATTTTCTTGAACAGACTCGATTTTATCATTAATGCTGTTCCACTAAGTATTTCGTCTGTTGAGTGGACTTCCGTTTCACCAATATAGAACGAGCTCAAATCTGTATTGGCAGATTCATCGGAAACTGTTAATCTTTCATACAGAGTTTCTTCACCAATTGCTTGCTTTATTTTTACATCGAAACAAAACTTTTCTGATATGTTTGGACAAAAATGATGTTTTTCCTCACCTATTCTATTCATCGCTTGACGAACGACTTCGTCTCTAGAATATGTCTCATGATGTTCTAAATTATAAAGCAAGACTGTTGAAGTTTTTAAGTCAATGCGAAAGTCTTGTTTTACAACTTTTCCAATACGACTCTTTTTGCAGTATATGCTTGTAATCATTTTTTCCTCTAAGTCAACATCAGCAACAATCATTGTAACAGGTCGTGACTTCAAGAATGATTTCTTGGAAGTGTCTTTAATTGTAATAACATCTCCTTGTTGTAGCTCGTCTAATTCTAAGATCTTTGTTTTGCTACATTGAAAAGGGGATTTCAAATAGTTCAAAAGCTTTTCAGCAGTCCACTGTAATGCAACAGCTGCTAAAACGAGTAAAACCAGCCCCGGTATTGCAACACCTGGAGCAAAAAGGGGTAACACCAAATACGCTATCAAAATGGATGCGGTTGACACGCCTGCGTACACAGTAAAATTGAGCCAAAGCTTTTTCCATTTTCTTGTGAAGCAGGACTGGCACAACATCCCGCTTGTGCGCTGTTTTCTGTACATAACTGTCATAAGTACACAGTACAACAAATACATCTCTCCTTTACCAGCAAGCACAGTTTGTGTAATACCTTCGCCTGATGTCATGTATAAGATCTTGAATAAGAGCTTTGAAAGCACCCCCGGTACGAGACACCCAATAAGGCGTTCAACGTATTCCATTAAAACCTGAACTTGAAAACATTTTTCTTCGCCAGTAATGCACCAAGTGGCAAAATGTTCACAATTTTTTGTTAGAAATCTATACGTCTCGAAATGTACATTTTCTTCTATGTTTAACCCGGTGTAATTTTTCTTCAGTTGTGACTCGGCTCTTTTAACTACGTCAGCTGGATTGTATTTTGGATGTAGATATTGAATGATGCTTATTTCGTCTGTTCTTAAATCAAATATTTCTACTGATTTGATAATTGAAAGTGTGTTGTCTTCATCGCGCCAGAAATGAATCAGCTCTATCTCGGCCTTTTGATTATCATTTTCTATTTTTACAACATTCGTTATTATTGCGTGATGTGAATAAAATTTCAACTGTTTTCCAAATGTATGTTTCCTACCAATTTGTTCTGAAACAGAAATATGCTGGCCACTTTGTAAGCTAGACATTTGTTCCACACGTACTTTTGAAGAACAATACCCACATCCGACTGATTCTTTTGCTGAGTTTTCAGCCAAAGTTTCAAAGAATTTATCTATGTCTTTATCTGTTGAAATACTGATGTCCGGAACTTCAATGCCGTTATCTGGTATTCCAATATTGCTAATTCCATTTTCAGCCTGGTAATGCTGAATTTCGTTTAAAAGTATTTCAATATCAGGTGTTTCCTCCTCAGAGAAATTGTGTGCTTCTTTATTTAATACAGACAACATATTTTCAGCTGAATTACACTGTAATTATACATCGGCTAGCTTCAACTTTCTGACTGACAAACAGTATTCTTTGGCTATATATCCTGAACACATATTACCGTTGTTTCTTTTGCATCGATTCCAGTTTTGCATTTGTCAGATGTTTAACGATTAGACTCTACAATTTCTGGAAAGAGAACATTTTCAACAGAACTTATTCGAAAAGATAAGTTATGTTATGTCGTTTTTACATACAGAAGTGTTAATTTCCAACCAGAATTCAATAATTCAAAAGAAATAAAACAAAAGGTCCGCGGGCGTCTTAAGTCGCTAGACTCTTCCACGCGTTAGATACTATATATTTACGACTGTTACAACCCAAGAACTATGACGCGCCAGGTATAAAATTAGTGAAAGATAGCAATCGCTGATTGGCTGAGTGTATATATCGATGTAAACGTCACGCATAGCTCCCTTTTATTTTAGATCTTTCTTTTTTGCCGGCTGCTAGATGGAATTTACAAAAACATTAGATATTTCTGTAAAAAAAAATAAATAGAAATAAAGAAAGCAACACACCATTCAGTATCCTTAAACCCAAAAAATTGAATTTGTTAGAAAAAATATTTAAAATGATGGAGATACATTAGTAATTTGACCCACTGGATATGGAAAGTCATTAATTTATGTTAAGTTTTGCAGAAGATTTCAATTAGTTGTACCTAATTACAAATCTATTATTAATACTAGATACCTGCGTAGAAAGAGAATAATTTATAGTAAGTTACCAGTAGATCTATTCTATATTATTTAGCTAAAAATACTTCTTTGTCTATACGTACCTATTCTACAACATGGACAATACAGCTGACTGGAAGCGCTTATCAGTTGTGTATTGTTTAAACCTTCATAGTTTTAGGTTTAACTTGTTATGTTAAGTGATTGAACAATCCTTTCAGGATTAATAAGACAATGTACATGTACTATGTGCATTCAAAACCAAGGTTTAACCTGAGCTACACATTTCTTTGGGAAAGCCTGGCTATTTTTAGATTAGCATTCGCGCGGTGGATTATGGTATTCGTACAGAAATCTGTACGTTTTTAATAGGTTTGTAACTGACTCTGTATCCGATAAGACAGATCAGTGAATGAGTCAATACAAGTAAACACCCAGTCTAATTTTCTTGAATTTATTTCACAAGCTTTGTAAGCAGCTCTTCAACTTACATTAATTGTATCAATTTCAATGTAATTATTCCGATAAGGAGTAAAATGCAAACAATGGACTCTGTGTCTATGAATCATTGAAATGTATGAATGAACGGCAGTCGATCATATTCATAACTGACAGCAAATGCTAATGACTTCACGTGATACAGCAAGGTATTTGGTTTGTTACTGTAATTTCTTATCGATTGAAATCCTCTCGAAACTATAAAATGTATTGCTTAAATTTGAACAAAGACCATGCACTGCCCTTGCCGTTCGCTTGCTGCAAAAATGGAAGTATTAAAGATCTGGTGTAAGTTATATTTCACTGGTACTGCAAGTAAGTCCATATTCTAAAACACGTCAAAAAAATTAGGGCAGTTTTGACCGATTAAAAATATTGGCAATATTAGATTATATTTTTTCTTTACTATTTTTTTCGGAACTATTTGAAACCAATCGAGAAAGGACCATCGAATAATGTTTCTGATTAAGGTAAGTAAACAGGAATCCAAAGATTTATGAGAAAAAGAAGTCACTGAAGCTGTTTTAAGGTCTGTACGTTCTAACAGCAACTAAGCTGAATCAACAGAACAAATTGACAAAATTGTATGTATGGATGATTCAGACCAAAAAAGGGGTAAATAAAAAAGGAGTGAATTGTTTCTATTTTTAACTTATAGCAACTACGTTTCCTTAAGCCTGTTTATGGATGGTAGTGGAAATGCATGTAAACGTCTACGCCTTCTAACCCCGGGTGGAGCAGAACTTTACGTGTGTTACAAGTACGAGAAAACAATTTAGAAAGATCCGCAGATGTGTTCATACGGCGTTGTACATAGAGCCTTCAATGATACGCTAGCATGCAATTCCAGTACAACTGATGCTTAGTCCCTAGTTAAAGTAATGGGTAAAACTAAATCATCGAATAAATAATTCTTCACTTTTAACAGTCTCAAAACGCAGTCTAGCGGAGCAACTTGAATAAACTAGATAAAATCTTAGAGCATAGAAAGAAAGCAAGCAAAGACACTGCGTCGTTTGATTACACAGCCTCGGATGGATTAAGCCTAATCATGCGAGGTAATGAAAAATGAAACATCTCTAAAGTCCCTCTCACCAGCTGAATCAGTACTCTATAAATATAAAATATATTAAATTGACTCTATAATCCCCTACCTAAAAAAACACAAAAACAAGAAAATATTACAGCATTGAGATCTTTACGACAACCACAAGACGCTTAATGACCACTGTTGTAATAGTTATTCAACTCTTTAAGAAGGTCTTTGAACCCATAGAGAGCAAGCAAGCAAAATATGGACTCAGTTTGATTGTGTTTTGATTGCATTCAAGTGTGAAGTAATGAAAAGTACAAAAGCCCTCTCCTTAAGACAAGTCCTAAAGACTAATTGTTTTGAAAGTTTCTCAAACGGTTAATACGCTTTGATGTATTTTTTTCAGCTTTTGTGGTTCTTATGTGCAGACAAGAGGACCAATTTGACAAACTTAAGCAAGGCCTATACCAGAACACTACAGACCAAGTTTGGTGTAATCCCTACCAATATTATGTTCCGAAGACGCTTATCTGACAGTAACCATAATTAATACATTTATCATGACACAATGTACCTTGAAAGGACACATCTCTGTATACTATGAAATGTAAAATATGTGACACATCAAGGCTTGGTTCCCTTTTGTGAAACAACATAGCAAACTGCATTGAAATTCAAAATAATGTAATTTGAGGTGCAATCATACAAAAGAGACATAACGGCCCTAAATCGCTAACCTAACATTGTTCATTTGACTTCGAAAATATGTATTGCACACTGAATCAGAAATGGCAACAACTATAATTTGTATAAGAAACATAAAACAGGCTAAGTGCCTTTATTTGAACAAATCTTAGAGAGGACCTTACAAGGATGCTACAGACCAAGTTGAATGAAGTTCCGCTAAGCAGTTTAAGTGGAAGAAGTAAATGAAAATATATCTTTATTTTTAGCTGTAGTTTCCGCTTAAATGGACAACTGCCTTCATTTGATGAACAAAGGGCTTTATGAAATAGCTAAAGACCAAGTTTGAAGGAGATCCATCAACAGCTCCAGATAAAGTGTTTACAACTTTCAATTTTAGCATCAATGATCCAAAATTTGAACAAAAGGACGAACGGAACTTACAGTAATATAACCAATCAAGTTTGAAGAAGATCTATCAAGTGGTTCATGAGAAGTTGTTTAAACACATTTCTACTTTTAGCACTAGAGCTACCTAAAAGGAACCGAAATGCCCCACTTTAAACAAATTTAGAAAATGATAAGCCCTTATAATGGTGCTACAGACCAAGTGTCATGAAATTCAATCAGGAGCTTTATGAGAGTAAGTCGTTTAAAAGGTATTTCTTTTTTTAGCCCTAAAAGGGCAAGTGTCTTGAAGAAATATTGATGCTATAAACCAAGTTTGATGGAGATTTATCATGCAGTTTATGGGCAGATGTTGTTAAACTTATTTCTTTCTATCTTTAGCCATTAAAAGAGGTCAAGTCCCCCCATTTGTAACAATTTAGGGAAGAGCCTTACAATAATACTACATATCAAGTTTGATAACTGTTCTTTTTTTCAGCTTTTTAAAACTATATTCTTGCACACCGGACAAGCGTTTCCGGTGATTTTACCCATGCCGGCAAAACCCATCTGGCACCTCCATGCCAGATGACTCTCGTGCTGTTAATGACAACTAGTGGTTCATGCACTATTAATATACTGTTTATGTAAAAATACGAAAAAGCAGGTACCTTGATAGTTTCTCTCCGTTCCTTATAGTATATGTTCAAAATACGCTAGTAGGTAATAAATTGAATTTCGATACGTTCAAAGTATATTGTTGCCATTTGAGATTTACTGATTATGTGACTTTTGATTGTGTTAGATTATTATTCAAATCTGTTAAAATCTGAGGAAAAGAAATAACCAGGTGTGGAGTAAAAACTGTTGAGGATATCCGATATTAAAAACAGTATATATTGCTTTGATGTGAATTTATTTCTTGTATACGACAACCCATGTTGACGTTTAGATTTGATTTATGAATACAAACGATTAACAGTGGGGGAAATTGTCCGATCGGGCAATTTGGGGATTCCCCCTATCACCTTGCCCATTCGGGGAAGTTTGCACCAAAATTTGCCAGATCGGGCAAGAAAATGGTCCATTTCTTAATACCTTAGAAAAAGTAATTTCTGTGCATAAGGATATTTGACCTACAGATGGTCTAAATGCACGTACCGTATAGCGGGTTAATTCTGCGGGTTTTTATTTCTGCTAAATTTATGGGTCAAGGCTGTCGCGCAGAAATAAATTCCGCACATTTAAACTATCAGCAGAATTTTTTGACGCAAAAATAAACTTTGATATTTCACTTAATATAATGACCTGTTATCTTTATCTCACGAGTTTTTCGTCTTCTATCAAGTTATTCACACCGTACCGACTGTGGTTGATTGTTTTTGTTCTTGTATCAATCTATTGCCCACGATTAACACAGGTTTGACTGTAGTCAAATATCAAATCAAGCGATTCAAATTCACGTGTATTGCTATCAAGAATTATAATTTATGATTTGCATTTTCAAAGAATTATTATGAACCAGATCTACCAAAAATGTTCATTGTATATGCTGTGTATTACCTCTGATATTATATTTATCATCACAGTCCATGTCGTCTGCTTCTATCATTTGTTTAGGCAGAGCTTCATTTAATGCGCGATGGTATTCACCACAGTTCTTCTCCACATTAGAAGCATACCCTTGACAATAGGACACAGTTGTTGCATAGTGCTCATTTCGGTAATCTATTTTCTTAAGGGTTTGACTGTTAATATTACGTCAAGCAGGAATACGTTTTTCCTTCATAATTTTCCTATCAGTTTGCATAACGTCGGTGCCATATTTTAAGTGAATCTGCTGGCCATTTTCCATAACATAGAATATATTTGCTATGACTACAGAGTTCCAAGTTCTGAGCCTCAGAAAGAACGAATTCTGTCTATTTTCTTAAGGGTTTGACTGTTAATATTACGTCAAGCTGGAATACGTTTTTCCTTCATAATTTTCCTATCAGTTTGCATAACGTCGGTGCCATATTTTAAGGGAATCTGCTGGCCATTTTCCATAACATAGAATAAAATTTGCTATGACTACAGAGTTCCAAGTTCTGAGCCTCAGAAAGAACGAGTTCAACTTGGAACTTGTGAAAATATACTCTCCAAGCGACAAAGCTCTGTCCCTTGACAAAGTTACAACTGATGAAACCAGGTTCATCATTGTAGGAGACTTTAACAGTCACTCACAAAGCTGGGGATATGACCACCTGGATAAACGTGGAGAGGAAGTAGATACCTGGCAAGATGATAACAAGCTAAACCTCATCAACAAGCCAGATGATCCCCCAACGTTTTATTCCAGAAGCTGGCGAACACCATCCGCCCCTGATCTTGCTTTATGTACAGATGACATACATGGACATGTCAAGCGGGAAGTCGTTGAACAACTAGGAGATAGTGACCATCGCCCAGTCCAACTTACTATGGACAGTATAGCCTCTACTTCACCTAACATTTCCAGATAGAACTAAAAGAAGGCCAGATGGACATTTTACAAAAGTCTGAGTGATGAGCTCTGTAAAGACATCAGAGTTGAAGGTAGAGACATCGGCCGGGTTGTCAAAGACTTCAACGCCAGTATACTAAAGGCTGCTTACAGCGCCATTCCAAGGGGAGCAAGAAAGGAATATAAGCCCTACTGGAGTGATGAGTTGGAGAATCTACAGGCAAAGTTTTCAGAAGCCAGGGTGGAAGCAGAAAACAATCCCTCACAAGAAAGTAACCTCTTTCTACAGCGAGCCGAGGCCAAATTCCTCAGGCACAAACGGGAAGCATAAAGGAAGAGCTGGAGAAACAAAGCAGCCTCGCTCAACCTAGATCGAGATGGCCAAATGCTGTGGAGATTGACGAGACAGCTGAACGATGAAGATACAGGAAGAGGCTCAGTAACTTTGGAAGAGAATGGTGAACTTTTGATGGGTAAACAAGCGGCAAACACTTTTGCCTCTAACTACAAAGATGTCTCCAACATCCCCATCAACAGGGAACGGCAAAGCAAAGCCCGAAGAGAAAAAAGGGAAAGGCTGACAAGCCAAGTGACTCTAGAATGCATGAAACAGAGAGCTAAAGACAGCTCTTAGGCAGTTGAAGACAAAGTCTCCTGGACCAGATGGTGTCACAAATGAAATGCTGACCCATCTAGGCACTGCAGCAATTTGCAAACTCCTGGAAATTTACAACTACAGCTGGACACAAGGACTGCTTCCACAGATATGGAAAGAGGCAGTCATGATCCCCATCCACAAGAAAGGGAAGGATCCAAAGAAGGCTGCAAGCTGTCGCCCAATCAGCCTAACCAGCTGTGTTGGAAAGACCATGGAGAGGATTGTGAATGCACGCCTGAAGTGGTACATGGCTGGCTTCAGACAATTCCGCTCCACTGAGGACCAGACCATTTATCTATCGCAAGAGATAGAGGACGCCTTCCAAGAGCAAAAAGTCGTGCTTACAGCATGGATTGATCCGCAGAGAGCGTTTGTCAAAGTCTGGACTGATGGATTCCTCGTCAAAATGATGAGAAGTGGAGTAGGAGGTCACATGCTGAGGTGGATTAAGTCATACCTCTACAACAGGACAGCAAGAGTCAGTTTAGAACATGCTAGCAGTAGGAAGTTCCTGTTGCGTCATGGTCCCACAAGGCGGAGTCTTATCCCCTACACTCTTCCTGCTTTTCATTAATGATCTGGTGTCTGAACTACCGATAGAAGTTAAGGCTGCACTCTACGCTGGCGATCTGGTGTTACGGTGTAAGGAAGAACATGCCACTATAGCCACATACAGAATGCAAGAAGCCATTAACAAGCTTTCAGCTTGGGCTGAAGATTGGTGTGTATCGATCAATACAGAGAAAACGTCCACCACACTATTCTCCCTGTCGTCAAAGCAGAGGGCGTGTAAAATCAAGATGGGAAATACTTCGCTGATTGAAGCAGACGAGGCAAAATACCTTGGAATGACCTTTGACAAACGGCTAACCTGGAAGCCCCACATTAGTCATGCAGAAGGGAATGCCCGTAGGAAGCTTGCCATGATGTGCAAACTTGCAGGAACAACGTGGGGAGCAAATGAGCAAATACTCAAGACAGTATATTAGGGAACAGTGAGACCCTATTTAGAGTATAGCTCAACTGCCTGGTCCATTACTACCAAAACTAACCAACAGGCTCTAGACAAGGTTCAGAACCAAGCATTGCGGATCATGACAGGTGCTACAAAGTCTACACCAATCTCCTTCATGGAGAAGCTAACAGGCACACAGTCGTTACAAGACAGAAGACATGCAAAGGTGCTGCTTCAAGCAGAGAAGTCCAGGTCTTTTCAAGACCATCCCATGAAAGCCAAGCTAGATGGCTACACCAAACATCGGCTCAAACGTAGCAGCTTCGTTCATGAGGCAAAGAAACTCAACCGAGAGTTCAAAACTAAGCTGAACAAACCAACGACTCCTCTAGGTAGTGAAGACATTATAAACCCACTAGCAAACGATCTGTCCTCAGTGACTGCGAGACTTGCTGTTCCTCGTCTTGACCGCGGGAAGCAAGAGGATGAAGGCATTCCGAAGAGCCTCACACTTGCTATGATCAATGAAGACTATCCTCCGGAATCATGGACTCATGTCTATACAGACGGATCAGCCACATGCGCCGTCAAAGATGGAGGAGCAGGAGTTTTCATTCAATACCCATCTGGCAAGAGAGAAACACTACATGCAGCCACAGGCAGAGACTGAAGCTCTCATGAAGGCCGTCTCAATGGTTGAAGACTCGGCAGAAGAAAGCTTCTCGGTCTGAACAAGTGATGATGGTCAGGCTCCGCTCAGGGCACAACACGCTCAGTGCTCACATGTACAAGAAATACAGACTGGCATCATCGCCAACTTGTCCATGAGGTGAGGAAGATCAGACTGCGGATCATATACTTCATGGATGTAAAAGACATGACCAGGAGCGAGCTGCGACTTGGCAAGATAGATACCTCAATCCACCAGGAACTGTATGGATGCATTGAGGATCTGCGGCAAACCACAAGTTTTATCGAGGCTACTGGTCTGACAGTGTAGTCGCGAACGAGAAGAAGAAGAAGAAGAAGAATATATTCACTTTCTCAATCTGGAAAGTATGTTGCCAAAACGGGAAAGTGAACAAAATGCATTAAAACTTGCAGAACTGGTAATATTTAATGCTAAATATCTCAGATTCTAGACAATTAAAAAGATTGAACGGTAGGATCTTAGATATACCCTTTATGACGCGAAACGAGCATTTAAAACATCTCTAGGTCAAATATCTGTATGCACAGGTTGTTTTTTCTAAGGTATATAGAAATGGACCATTTTCTTGCCCGATGTGGCAATTTTGGGTGCAATCCCCGAACTGCATGATCGGACAATTTCCCCAACTGATTAAGGTGTTTTAGAGAATATTGGTGAATTTTATAAGTGTATATAAACAATTTGTAAAACCGGACCGTCTCAATAGTAAACACTGTGAGCTAAAAAATTTATACATGTATTAATAAATCTTGACATGGATATTTGATAAAAACAAATATCAATTACCGGTATCTCAAAGTTGGTACATAACATGGGTAAAAGCATAAAGACCACACATCCAATATTTGCAATGTAGACTACCGCAAGTAACTAGGGCTTATTCAACCGAAGCTAACCTGAACTGAAGGTCTAATGGAGCAATCTGCCATGCATGTGTCAGATGTGAAAATTTTCGAGAATCCTCTGAATATAAGAGAAATAACATTATAAATCCATTACCATGAACGAGTGGTGAAAATACGAATATTCAGGTAGGTAGGCTTCTGTTTATGCTGAATATGACAAGATTTTGAATGTTCTCGAAGAAGAACAAGGGTGCCAGAATGTCACAATATACGCCCGTCACAGCAAATTTGTTTACACTAGCACCTGTATTTGCAAATGGAATTTTAATTTTCTAGTTGTTTACAATGTTGTTTTTTTTAGAAATTATTGTAATTCTTTTATTTTTCTAAGTCCACAAAAAAAATCCTTACCAGGTAGAGATACCTTAAAATACACCCAAAATTTGAAAGTAACATCAATGTTGTACCACAGAAAAGTGGTCTTGGTTTTTCCCTACGGTCAGTTATAAAAAAGTTACAATGTAAGTTATTTATAGTAACAACTAAGGGAAGTTAATCTTTAAAGAGAAAAAAAAAAAAAAAAAAAAAAAATCAAAAAAAAAAATTACAAGTCCACATAAAAATCCTTACCAGGTAGAGATAGCTCAAAATACACCTCAGAATTGGATGTAACATGCATGTTGTACTACAGAAATGTGGTCTCGATTTTTCCCTACGACTTGTAATGAAAAAGTTACAATATAAGCTATTTATAGTAACAGCAAAGGGAAGTAATTCAAAAGAAGGGACCAGTGCATGACACTCCGTCTCATGATGGTGTACAATTGTGCCAAGTTACATCAAAATCCCTCCATGCATGAAGAAGAAATGCTCCGGACAAAGTCATTCTTGTATCTGACCTTTGACCTTTAAGTGTGACCTTGACCTTAGACTGAGGGACCTGGTTCTTGCGCATGACACTCCGTCTCATGCTTGTGAACATTTGTGCCAAGTTGTATCAAAATCCCTCAATGCATGAAGAAGAAATGCTCTGGACAAAGTTTTCATTCTTGTATCCTTGACCTCTAAGTGTGACCTTGACCTTACCCCTAGGGACCTGGTTCTTGCGCATGACACTCCGTCTCATGATGATGAACAATTTTGCCAAGCTATATCAAAGTCCTTTCATGCATGAAGAAGATATGCTCCGGACAAAGTTTTCATTCTTGTATCCTTTGACCTCTAAGTGTGACCTTGACCTTAGACCTAGGGACCTGGTTCTTGCGCATGACACTCCCTCTCATTATGGTGAACAACTGTGCCAAGCTACATCAAAATCATTCCATGCATGAAGAAGATATGCTCCGGACAAAGTCATTCTTGAATTTTTCATTCTTGTATCCTTTGACCTCTAAGTGTGACCTTGACCTTAGACCTAGGACCTGATTTTTGCGCATGACACTCCGTCTCATCATCATGAACAATTGTGCCAACTTTCATAAAAATCCCTCCATGCACGAAGAAGATATGCTCCGGACAAAGTCATTCTTGAATTTGACCTTTGACCTCTAAGTGTGACCTTGACCTTAGACCTAGGGACCTGGTTCTTGCGCATGACACTCCGTCTCATGATGGTGAACAACTGTGCCAAGTTTCATCAAAATCCCTCCATGCATGTAGAAGATATGCTCCGGACAAGGTCTGTGGACGCCGCCCGCCCACCCGCCCGCCCGCCCGCCCATCCGCCCGCCAGGGGCGTTCCCATAATACGTCCCGTTTTTCAAACGGGCGTATAAAAATGCGATCCGGCACACATATATAAAACATATGTGTGAAACATGTGTGAAATATCTGCTTTGTAATTTATGAAAAGGCACTATTATCACAAAAACTCTGCCGCCAAGAAGCGTGAAATTCTCGTTTAAAAAATAAATTACTATCATATAAGTCGTAATTTAAACTGTCTCTTTCTGCTGCCTTTTGGGAATAACGTGGAATAATACTGGCTTAAATTATTTCATTCCAAAATGTCGAAGTGCGATTAAGCCCACGGATGTGAGTTTCTAGCTTGTCATAGTTATTTCTCAAGCTGCGGGGTGTTTTTAAGAAGACGGAAGCTGTAAAGGATTCTACATATCAGCGTAAAAACTTTTGTGTCTGTCGGAATCGTCCACCAAGAAGATCAACTGCCTTACTGTTGCTCGTTTACTAAAATCATTTTCACAGGAACAATAAATCTAGTATGTCTTTGTGCTTGGAAAATAATTACATCTACATCAATTGAACGGCATTAATGTTCAGTTCAGATCGGCCCAAATCGGCCTATAGCACTCAGCGTAGTAAACAACATCGGCACAAAATCGACTCTTGACAAAATAGTGATTAACCAACTCCCCCGTTACCGTATCAACAAGAGCTCGTCGAACACGAAATGCCCCCCTTGATGCATTCAGTAATTGCACAAGGAACAGAAATTATATGCTCACTGTAAACACAAATTCCATTTCGGAACACAAAACTATGCAAGTGGTCCAAATTTGAAGCCTGTACCTTCAGAAATGTGAAAGTAGGTCACTAGGTCAATCTCAAGATCAAAGTTCATTTCAGTACACAAAACTATGCTTGTGGTTCAAATTTGAAGGCTGTAGCTTGAGAAATGTGAAAGTAGGTCACTAGGTCAAAATCAAGGTAAAATTTTATTTTGGAACAAAAAACTATGCATGTGGTCCAAATTTGAAGCCTGTACCTTCAAAAATGTGAAAGTAGGTCACTAGGTCAATAACAAGGTCAAAGTTTTTTTCAGTACACAAACCTATGCATGTGATCCAAATTTGAAGGCTGTAGGTACAGAAATGTGAAAGTAGGTCACTAGGTCAAGATCAAGGTCAACTCATGTCAAGGTTCATCTTGCCACTCAAAACTATATATGTGGTCCAAATTTGAATGATGTAAGTTATGGACATGAAAATTCTAAGTTTTTTCCTGTATAAGTCTATATGATCCGTATGACCTCTAGGGCAGGGCCATATTTGACCCGAGAGGGATAACTTGAACAAACTTGGTAGAGAACCACTAAATGATGCTACATTACAAATTACCAAAGCCATAGTCTTTGTGGTTTGGACAAGAAGATTTTCAAAGTTTTTCCCTAAATAAGTATATGTAAACCAGGTGACCCCCACGGCGGAACCATATTTGACCCTAGGGGAATTTGAATAATCTTAGTAGAGGACCACTAGATGATGTCATATACAAAATATCAAAGCTCTAGGCCCTGTGGTTTTGGACAAGAGGTTTTTCAAAGTTTTTTCCTATATAAGTCTATATAAACCATGTGACCCTAGGGGTGGGGCCACATTTGACCCCAGGGAAATAATCTGAACAATCTTGGTAGAGGACCACTAGATTTTGCTACATACCAAATATCAAAGCCCTAGGCCCTATGGTTTTGGACAAGAAGATCAGGAACCATTTAACTGTTCCTGGCCAATGTAACCTTGACCTTTGACCTAATGACCTCAAAATCAATAGGGGTCATCTGCTGGTCATGGCCAACCTAACTATCAATTTTCCTGACATTAGGCCCAAGCGTTCTTGAGTTATTGCCTGGAAACCATTTTACTGTTCCTGGTCACTGTGACCTTGACCTTTGACATATTGACCTCAAAATCAATAGGGGTCATCTGCTGGTCATTACCAACCTCCCTATCAACTTTCGTGACCCTAGGCCTAAGCGTTCTTGAGTTATCATCCGGAAACCGTTTTACTGTTCAGGGTCACTGTGACCTTGACCTTTAATATACTGACCTTAAAATCAATAGGGGTCATCTGCTGGTCATTAACAACCTCCCTATCAACTTTCATGATCCTAGCCCAAGTTTTTCTTGAGTTATCATCCGGAAAACCTTTTTTTACTGTTCGGGGTCATTGTCCCTTGACCTTTATATCGACCTAAAAAACGTTAGGTCATCTGTGGTCATTACCAACCCCCTTCAATTTTTCTGATCCTAGCCCAAGGGTTTTTGAGTTATCACGGGAAACCTTTTTAAAACTATTCAGGCACTGTCCTTGACCTTTGACATACAGACCTCAAAATCTTTAGGGTCACCGGTGAACCAATCTCCCATAAAACTTTCAGACCTACCCCAAGCGTTCTTAGTTATCATCCGAAACGGTTTGGGTCTACTTTCCACCGACCCCGACCACAGACCGACCGACATCTGCAAACAATAACCCCCCCTTTTTTCAAAGGGGGCAAAAAAAAAATATTGACGTCTCGAACGTGACCAAAACCGCTCATTTTTAAATTTTTGCCGGGAAAACTGCAGGGAGAAAAAACCATGTCATCTAAATACAACAAATGATTATTAGAACGTTGATGCAAGTCTTGTGTTATTAATAAGTTTTAATCTAAGTTTGTTGTAACACCATTTACAAAGAATATAAAAAGGTCTCCAAGAAAAACCTCAACAAATCTGAAATATTTGAAATGCCTTAACACAAACTGATATGTGTTTGTAATTGCCTGAAGCATTATAAACATCTATTTCGAATAATTTAAACCACGGGGCATTCCTACATTTACGTTCTATATCGAACGCCTTCTTATAAAAACACAATACAATGATCTATTCCTAGAAATAATCTTTTGTATAACACTATGCAGTACTTGGCTTCAAGTTAAACATTAACAGATATTAACGTTTTAAGAAAAGTCTACTGTTATCCTGTTTGAATCCTGAATTAAACAATTTGATTTACTACAGGTTATGGAAAGTGAAAACTGTCATCTATGATGCCGTAAGAGTAAATAAACAAAGTTGTTTGAAATATCAACAGAAAATGCGTATCCGTATATTGTCCTGTTGTAATGGTATCTTGTAATTTGAAAATGGCATATATAATATTATAATGATGCTGACAGAATAACGGGTTTAATGACAGCTGTTTTTAGCATTTAGATCTACTTGTACGCAACTTGGTCGTATTATAAATGCGAAGCGTACTACAATCATTATTAAAACATAATTACATATAATGTACACATTTGAATTTCAATCATTCAATCCAATAAAAGAAATAATGTTGCCATATCATACATGTATTTGTTTTCAAAGTCAAAACAAATGTAGATACACAATGTGCACTGCTTTGACCTCCCCTTGATCTTTATAATCAATAGTTTTGAAATTGATCTGTGAAATCTGTGAAATTTAGCAAATTAATAAATAAAATAAAATTAAAATAAATGCACGCACGCAAATAAATAGTGATCTACAATATGTTAGTGTCGGTAAGCGTGACACAACATTCATGAATAAAGTGGTAAATTCACTCAGAATAGCAAACATTTTCCCACTGCTTCAAATTTACTCATTCGCAAATGATATACTTACTATTATACTACTAAAATGCATTTCGTAATTTCAGATTACGTTCAGAATGTAGGTCGTACTACTGCTTTACTAAATGTCAGTAAATTAGCAGGGATATATCTATATAAGTCAGACCTGGGTCCAATTACAATTATAATTGAATTAATTATAATTAATTACAGTTTTTCAATTAATTGAAAATAATTAATAATTGAGATAAAAGTCAATGATTTTAATTGTAATTAATTAACTAAAATTCAAACAAATGCAAATTAATTGTCAATTAAATTCAATTACTCTTCAATTATATGTAGCAAACTGGCACAAACATTAGGCAATTAAATATTGGCAAAAATACAGGTTATTGTGCAGTAGCTGGTATCACTTGGGGGTATAAATTTCACACTTGCTGGTCATATAAATGGGTATTAATGTAATCTGGATATGAACCTGAAACTGTTGCTAGACCATGTCGATAAGCTGTTATATGCTTAAGACTAATAAATACATGTTCAGTTCTGTTCTACCATTGATAAATATTAAGCCATTTAATTACAATAACTGGTTGTATAATTAGCCTGAAGAAAGAGAATTTAATGCCATCAATTGTACAGAGTGGATACATATTATCTAATTCAAAATTAAATGGTAATTAAACTATCCATGAATTAAGTATTCAGCAAGGTTGTAGCCAAGTTAGTTAATATCAAATGACTGATGTATATGAGTAGTTGCAACCCTATTGTCAATAAACATTTTATGCAAATAAATTTGATATTCGTTTCTGTTACACTAGGTTTATCATTAGAAGCGTTCTAAATGTACATAAAGGCATACAAGGTCAGACAATTTGCAAATTTTAGTGATTTCATACATTTTCACGCTTCGTATTGGCAGTGTTTTGTAATGATAGTACCGATTCATAAATAACAAACCAGATATCTCACAAATATGATTATTTATCATATTTGTGTCGAAATGCATTTTGCTGTCTTCAAGAACATTCGTAATTTTGTCATACTGGGAACAAACAAATGTCTACTTACCTTAATTTTGTATTTCCTGACGCGCAACACTACCTTGGAAGAGGCGCGCAACGCATTTTGCGCGATTTTCACTCGGGAATGGAACAGTGCTTTTACCACTCATGATGAATCTTAATGTGTACATGAAATACGAGTTGCTTTTTGTATTCCCATGACAAAATGATATAATTTCCCATTACGCAGGTGGAGAGGAGGAATCCGTTCGATTGAGAATGGATAAAAATCTTCCAGAGTTTGGATGTCTAGCATCATAAGTACAAAACAATGTATTCTGCAAACCACATCATATGTAAGCGTTTTAGTTCTAATGTAGAGAAATTAGTTGGAAACAAATGATATAGCATACATGTTCATTTTGTTCTTTTAAAAATGATTAAGATTACTGGATGCATTAATTGTACTGAAAATTGTTATAATAATAATTTGTGCAATTGAAATTCTTGATATGTTTTGTGATATACACTAGTCTTGTAAAGATTACACGTCCGAAATGGTAAGCATTCATTCGTGGGCAATAGATTGATACAAGAACAAAAAGCAATCAACTACAATCGATACGGTGTGAATAACTTGATAGCAGACGAAAAACTCGTGAGATAAAGATAACAAGTTTCAAGTTTCAAGTTTATTAGCAATCGGCAAAACATTTGCCTTTGGCCATTTACAATAGTGATAACTTATGGCAAAGACAACAAATATATACACAAGACAATTTACAAAAAGCAAAAGCACATAAACGCACAAATACAATTAACGATCAGTAGACATATCAAAATCAGTTTTCAAGAGTATTTTTACGTAAGCATAGCGCTTCTTTCACAAATCTTGCAATATTTAGCAACCGTGTTCTATTTTGTGTTGACATTAATGCATTGAATTTTTGTATGCTAGGCCAGGAACATCGACCTAGATACTTTAATCTGACACAATGATACAGAGGGCAGCATAAGATAAAGTGGTATTCAGATTCTATCATATTTTGTGAACATAATTTGCATAATCTGTTTTGTCTGTCAACATTATTGTATCTACCTATTTCAATTTCTAAAGAGTGTGAAGATAATCGTATACATGTTAATTGTTTTCTTAATTTATCGTTTGCTATAACATCGAGATATTTTTCGAAACAAAAATCATTCTTATATTTACAATAATAATCTAATTTTGGCATAGAATTAATACAGTCCCTCCAGTCTTGGACAAATTGATCTCTTATCCTTAATTTAAACAAGTTGTCATAGTTCATACTTCTATCAAAATTGAGTCTAACATTTGCAAAACCAAGGTGATCAACAATTGAATTTAATCTACTTGCCCAGCAAACAGTAGTAACATTATTACATAAATCATTATACATTGAATACACAGGTGTGTTATTATTTTTCATCATCTTTATCCAAAATTTAATAGCCCTTTCCTTACAAATAACAGACAAAGGAAATCTACCAAGTTCGCCTAACACAGCATAATTTGGAGTTTGGTATTTTACACCAAGAATGTATTTACAAAAACGTATATGTAATTTATCAACATCTTTGTAATTATAAATACCCCATACTTCACAGCCATATGTTAAAATAGGAACGATCATTGAATCAAAAAGTGATAGCTTAGTTTTAATATCAAGTTGTAATTTATCAAATACACACAACAGATTATTGTACGCCCTAAGGGCTTGATCGTGTAATGCTCTAACCGCATTTGCCATATTTCCAGTGTACGTAAATTTAACACCAAGATATACAAAATTATCAACAATATCAACTTTTTCATTATTTATGTAAAATTCTGGATAAACATTTTGTTTTCGTTTTTCAAAAACACAAATCTTAGTTTTATTCACATTGATTTTAAGTCCCCATTTTTCAGAATAATGATGCACAGCATCTATCTGAGCTTGTAAACTACCAGGATCAGTGGTAAACAGAACTATATCGTCGGCAAATAAAATCATATACATGGATAACAAATCATAATCTTTGTCAGTTAAGGTATTAAAATCAATATTTTCAACAATGTCATTATAGGTCATTATATTAAGTGAAATATCAAAGTTTATTTCTGCGTTCAAAAATTTTGCTGAGAGTTTAGATGTGCGGAATTTATTCTGCGTGACAGCCTTGACCCGCAAATTTAGCAGAAATAAAAACCCGCAGAATTAACCCGCTATACGGTATTTTAATCCAATTTTTAAAGATGTTTTCATAACCTTTACGAGGTATACTGTTCAGACACTGAACAATAGCCGAACTGAGATTTTTGTGCGTTTGATATTTTCTTCCAGCAAGGTGTTTTTGAGACTCGGAGATAGGAAACAGTCACAAGGGGCAAGATCTGGCGAATAAGGAGGATGGGGGAAGCTCGACAACCTTTTCCTGTTTCAGATATTCGCGTGCAATCGCCGTAGCATTGTCATGCAACAACCTGACACCACGGAGACCAGTTGCTGGCCGACGGTTAACGAAATATTTCTTTGATTTATGAAGGACCTTGCCTTTGTAAAATTGGCATTTACAGATTTACCCTTTCGTACGGCAATTTGAATAGCATGTTGAAAGGATGGAACAGTACTTTAGTGCAAATGGTATTAAAGACGAAAAACAAGTTGCTGTATTTTTGTCTGTCACGGGTCCAGAGCCATATGGAATTTTAAGAAATCTAGTTCAGCCAGAGTTTCCTAAGGATAAGACATATGCACAGATAGTTCAGGTGTTAAAAGGACATTATATGCCAAAGCCGTTGGTTATTTCAGAACGTTTCAAGTTCAATAAACGTAACCAGAGAGAGGGGGAGAAAATTGCAGATTATGTGGTGGGATTGAAAAGGCTAGCCATATCCTGCGAATTTAAAGATTTTCTACACGATGCCCTCCGAGATCGGCTAGTTTGCGGCCTGAAGTCTGAAGTTTTCCAGAGGAAATTGTTATCTGAAGATGATTTGACATTTGGAGGTGTATGTCAAATTGCAACAATCATGAAGATGGCTTCTGAGGACACAGCGAGTTTCCAGCCTCAGGGTGCGGCTGGTAACATTAATTCCAAAACGCCACAAAGAGAAGCAAAAGGTGCATAAATGTTTTCAGAAAAATGTGCACACGAATACAGGCAAAGGTGGTCAAGGTACAAGTATACGATGTAAGGAGTGTTTGCGGTGCGGAAATAATCAAGACCCGGACAAATGCCGTTTCAAAACATCCAAGTGTTTAAAATGTAAGCGTAAAGGGCATTTAGCCAAAAAGTGTTTGGCAGGGACTGGATCGGCGAATATGTTGACTCCTCGGATAGCGAAGAGCTAAATAGTGTACATCAGTTTCGGTCGTCGGGAAAAACTTCGAGGAAAATTATATTGGAACCAGTTTTGGGGAAAACGATGGTACCAATGGAGTTAGACACTGGCAGTTCTGTTAGCATTGTCTCAGAAAATGTTTATAAAAAGGCCTTGCGAGACTATCCAATAGAAAAATCTAATTTGAAACTGAAGTCGTATTCGGGGGATAAAATTGAACTCTTAGGTCAAATAACGGTGCCTGTGACATATTTCGAGAAAAACTTATGAACTTTCCTTAATCATAGTGAAAGGAAATCGACCTGCATTATTTGGGAGAAATTGGTTGCAGGAAATTCCATTGAACTGGAAAAGTATTTTTCACGTGCAATCCGGATTCGCTTGAGAGTGTGAAAACGGAATATGCGCACCTCTTCGAAAGTGAAAAAGGCCAGAATTTATCTATAAAGGGTTTTAAAGCAAATATCAGGCTATGCGACAACGCAAAACCAGTATTTTGTAAGGCCAGGCCGGTACCTTACGCGGTCAAGGAAGCCGTGGAAAAGGAGTTTAATCGGATGGTGAAATGTGGTATAGTTTACAAAGTAAAAAGTTGTGATTGGGCTACACCCCTGGTGGCGGTAGTTCCGAAACCCGATAATAGTGTTCGTATATGTGGATATTATAAAGTAACCGTGAACCGCGAAATCAGTGAAGAACAGTACTCAATACCAAATACAGAGGATCTATTTGCGACGTTAGCTGGTGGGGAGAAATTTTCAAAGCTAGATTTGTCCCAGGCTTATACACAGTTAGAATTAGACAAGGACTCTGAGGAGTTATTAACGGTGAATACACATATGGGTCTGTATAGATACCGAAGACTTGTCTATGGTGTGAGCTCGAGCCCAGCTATATTTCAGTCAGTTATGGACAAAATTTTGTCGGGTATTTCGCATGTTGTGTGCAGGATTGATGAAATTTTGATAACAGGGCCGGATGATGAAACGCATTTGAAATGCCTAAAAGAGGTACAACGTCGGCCGAGTAAGTACAATGTGAAATTTTCCTTCATGGAGGACAGAGTGATTAACATGGGACATTTGGTAGATAAGAACGGAATACATGCTACAGAGGATAAAATAGAGGCGATACGAAATTGTCTAACACCGACAAATGCGAGTCAACTGAAATCATATTTAGGACTGATAGGGTATTATAGATCATTTCTACAAGATCTAGCAACCGTTCTTCATCCTCTACATCAGCTTTTAAAGCAAGGCGAGAAATGGTCATGGACTAGTGAATGTGACAAAGCATTCAATCAAAGCAAGGATCTGGTAATAAACAGTGGTTTATTAGTTCATTATGACATGAAAAAACCAGTGACACTTGCGTGTGATTCTTCACAATATAGAACAGGAGCAGTCATATCACATATCATGGAAGACGGCAGTGAAAGGCCGATAGCTTTTGCTTCAAGAACGTTAAGCCAGAGTGAACAAAATTACTCACAGATTGAAAAAGAAGCACTGTCAATACTATTTTGGGTGAAAAAGTTCCACAAATACTTTTATGGCCGGAACTGTACGTTAATAACTGACCACATGCCGTTGACAACCCTATTAGGTCCGAAAAAAGGTTTACCGTCTATGGTAGCAGCGCGTATGCAGCGTTGGGCCGTGACACTGTCGGCCTATGATTATGTCATAGTGTACAGGAAATCTGCTGATCACGCAAACTGTAATTTTCTATCGCGATTACCGATGAACACTAGTTATAAAGAGGACGTTGACTTTGTTTCATTTATCACAGATATACCGTTGAATGCCAAGGATATCGTGGAGGCTACACAAAAGAACCTTATACTCAGTAAAGTGTATGAGTATACACTTAATGGATGGCCAAAGTACGTGAATGATCCCGATTTGAAACCATTTCAGACGAAATGAACTTTCTGTTGATAATGGAGTTATTTTATGGGGATTACGAGTGGTCATACCCGAACCGTATAGAGAGAAGTTGCTTAGTGAATTACATGAGAAACACATGAGAATATGTAAAATGAAAGCTCTAGCGCGCAGTTATTTATGGTGGAATAACATTGACTTAGATATCGAAAGAACGGTCAAAGGATGTGCGACATGCATGTCAGTTCAAAATTCACCAGCAACAGCACCACTATATCCATGGAAATGGGCAACAAGGCCATGGCAACGTATTCACATTGACAATGCCGAATTCAAACAACAAGAATATCTAGTTGTGACGGACAGTTATTCTAAATGGTTAGACGTAATGCCGAGGAAGTCAACAACTAGTGAGAAAACCATTGAAAAATTACGTGGATTGTTTTCTATATCCTTTCCGCAGCCTTAACGTACTAAAACGTATTAGCGTCTGATGGCCCTTTCACGCTTCCGTAGAAACAACATTTATTACACGAAACTTATTTTGAAAATATTTCTGAAATGTCTAGGTCTGCAGCTCTCAAATACGGGTATATCTTACATCTGAGGCATATACTGACACTCTCAGACAACATCAAAAATGACATTTTGAGCGATTTGATGAAGTTCCAAAATTATCAATGTACCCTTGGTCCGTTACGGACCCCTGTGGGATTTCTGTTTATCCAGAGCTCAAATATTTTTTCATAGATTAAAAGCTGACATGATGTTCTAAAGCCCAACTGATTTCAATTCGTAATAAAGTGCTGAAAATTGGCTCCCCAATAGGAAGAAAAAAAAAAAGAAAAGAAAAAAGAAGTCCACGCGCATACATTTAGACGGGGTGACCCCTACGCGTGACCCCTGACTATCTACGAATAAAAATGCGGCTTTCGTTTTCAAGTTTAGCATTTCTACTTTCATTTTATTTACTTCCGAAAATAGCTGAAGGTCGAGTGACGTCATTTTCTGTGTTCTCAAAAACATACATATGCCTGGCGAGATTGCATAAATGTGCTGGCCGTCCTAAGGTTATGGGGTCTCCCAGAAGAACTTGTGAGTGATAATGATCCTGCAACATTTTCGTTTTTGTCGTGCTGAGCGGCCTGCGAAGTTTCCACTTTTTCCTATTACATCTGCAAAATTTCACATGTTCATGAAAAATAATAGAATAAGGCATACTTTAGTTCCAGCATATCATCCAAGTCTGAATGGAGCAGCGGAAAGAGCCGTTCAAGTTTTGAAAAAAAGCCTTAAGAAACAATTATTTGAGGCGAGAAACAATGGAAAGAACAAAACTTTACATTACAGGTTATCCAACTTTCTGTTACGGTACAGAAATACTCCTCATTCTATTACAAAGGAATCTCCTGCTGTGTTATTTTTGAAGAGACAATTAAGAAGCAGACTTACTTTGCTTAAACCGAATAAAGAATTGGACATTGAACAAAAACAGGAAAAAATGGCCTCAAATCATGATAGAAATCTTACTATCATGAGACATTTCGTTGAAGGAGATACCGTGTTGGTAAAAACAACCTTACCTGGCGGGAAAAGGTGGAAATGGTTACCAGAAACAGTTACAAAGCAAAAGGGACCGGTAACGTATTTAGTTAAAGTTGTGCCTAAAATCAGATATTGTCACATTGGTCATTTGAGGAAAAACGAAGCAAATTTCCCACAAGAAGATGAGAACTTGAACTCTGGAATTCCATTCATATTACCAACAGGACTTAATATCTCGGGAAGTAAAAAACGTGAGAATATTTCAGATAGTGGACACTCTAATCTGAAACCAGAAATTCCTTCGGAAAGTGGATCAAAGTAGATCTGAAGGTCAATCCTTAAAATTGGCAATGAAACTGAGATTACGAGGAGATATCCAACACGTGAACGAAAACCTCCTGATAGACTGAACTTATAAGTGGTGTTTGAGTGGTTCAATTAAGATACTGTTAATTACACCACAGGGGTATTATGTTTATTTTATCTGTCTAGTCCTTGTAATGGCATACCTGAGAAAAAGGTGTTTAAATATTATGCTAAGGATATGCAAAAGGGAAATATTTTCACTTTCTGTGTTCATGTTAAACTCTGAGAAAATAAGATAAACTTAGAGAGAGAGAGAAATGTAGTATATATTCATTCATGATTCTCCTTAAGCTGTAACCTGATAAGCCCAAACAGTCTCTCTGATAGCAGACGGCTAGATGATAGCTAGTTAACATTATGAGCTTAGAGTATGCGTATTGTATTTTTATATATTAAAGTGACCATATAACATTGCTGGCTTTTTTCATCTGTTCCCAAAGATATTACATATATATTTGTATCTGATAAATAACATCCAAAAAAATCTAATTTAAGTTTCTTATAGATTTTCATAATTTAATTCCATCATCAGTTATTGAATTCTAGTTGTTTAAGGAAGGGCATTAGTGCCATGTGCGTTTTATTTATTAACTCAATATTTCGAGATACTAATTCGAAATTCGAATTACTTACTCGGAATTTCGAGGTATTAAACTCGAAATTTCGAGACACTAACTCAAAATTTCGACTTAGTGACTTATATAGTTGTTTGATACAGTAATGCAGTTTTAACAGAATACGAAAAAAAGTATAGATATGTGATTTACTTAACTGTTTTAACATTGCCATTTTCTGTTTAAAGTACTTTTAGTACATGTATATATGACAAAGAAAACAAATCATTGGAACAGTGGTTGACGGGAACAAGAAAAAGAAAGTGATACCCATAAAAATATTTCAAAATAGATATATATTTGTACAACCAAAAATAAACTAGGGTACGTGGGGAAGGTGACATATGTTTGTAAATGTATATTGTTATTGTATGTATGTGATAGAGACTCTAATAAACAAAAACAAAAAATAGAATCATGACAAAGTCTATATGCTTAAACTAACTTACCATTCTGTTGATAATCCGGCCGCATCACCGACACTGCCCCTAACTAAAGTCCACATCTAATTATACAGTATGTATAATCAAAAACTTGAAAGTATGTATTAAAGGGATGGTGAAAAAGTTTTTCAGCTGCTGCTTGCAACATTTTTGAAATGATTTTGGATGACTTAATTCGACGAAAATAAGTTAATTCTTTAAAGGACAAGGAAAACCTGAAAATAAGTTAATTTCATATGAAAGCCATCCTCAATTAAGCCTTTCATAACGCTGAAAGAATTTTCGAAATCGGACCACTATTGAAAGAGATATGGCAGTTTGAAATTTAAGAAAATTGTTGGTCATGGAGGCAGCCATTTTGTGTGTTTATGACGTCATTTACACACTGCTGAATTCTTTATTTAGCAAATAACCTTTTAAATAGATTAAGTTTATATGTTGTTTTTTTTGTGTGTGTAAGAAGTAAAATATGGTAATTTCTTTCACTATAGCTGGAAAAAATAGAGAAATTGTTTTCAGAAAAAAATTAATAAATCCGCTATTTTGATTTTTGTTGCCATGGAAACAAAATGGCCGCCATTTATAATCAAATATTTAAACGCTCATAACTTTCTCATTTTTGAGTCGATTTTGAAAAGTCTTTCACTTCTTTAAATAATTAAAGAAATTCTAGCAGATGAAATTAACATCATAACAAAATTGCCTTTCCTTTTAAACTAAAATCAGTTCAAATATTAAGGTAACAGACTAAAAACTCAACACGTATGCAAATAAGCATTTGTGCTTTACTATGTTCTTATTAAGATGCCCCACTGTCAGGAAGAATGAATAAAAAGTATAGGAAGTTCCAAGTATAATAAACATAGCTTCAATATTGTACAGTTTGTTAAGCCTTATCGTTTGTGTTAGCGATACATACGTCACAATCGAGAGTCTAAAAGCTAACTATATATGTACAAGATTTAAGAATACGATTGGGTGAGAAATATTAATAATTTTTAAAGTACATTTGATTCTATCACAACGACCATTTAGCGGTCCAATCCCTTACAGAATTGTCTGATTTGACAGGTTGACATGATACACAAATGTTCCGGCTAAATGAATAACTACCCTATGCATGAACAACCCATTTTCATTTCGTCACATGACCTATATAGATACACTGCAATCACGGTCACGGTTTGCGATGTGGATCCTGAATTCATACGTATAAATTAAGTTATCATGAAAATTTGGGTACGAGATCTGCTGATAAACCTATCATGTGAACAAGTGTCAGTCCGTGCTGAAAGATAAATTATGATTATCAGTTTGTACGTAATAACCTAAACGACTTAACCTCAAAAAAAGAGGCACATTGGAAGCATTGATTACATCCTATATGTATTCACAGCCTCGCACCGTCAAGGAACTATCCATGCAAAGATCATTCAAACGACAACCAAAGAGACTGATTGTAGAATATAGCTTATGTATAGTGAATGCAATGCATAAATGGACAAGAAGAGTTTCCTGCAGATCGAGTAAAAGAAAGAGATTTATAGAATGGTAATAATATTTTTGTATGGTTCAATTTGGTGGCCTTGTTTAAATACCCCGGTGACCACGTTTCGAAATTGCTTCATGGGGACATACATTTTGACAATATTTCATGAAAATCCGGTAGAAAATACAGTCAAACTTGTTCTAAAGACCAGGTCTATTTAATAGACCATTTGAGCTGAAATCCTTGTTGTAAAATTCTCTTTCATGAGGTGGTCTCTTAATGCATGTTGTATGGTATATAGAGAGTTAATAAGGGTTTCTCTGTGATTTGGCATAGTGACTTAGTTTTTGACCCGATATAACAGAAGAAAAATGGGGGACATAGAAATAGGCTGCGTCCGTCAAACTTCATGTCCGGACCATAACTCTGCCATCCATAGAAGGATTTTAAAATAAATTGGCATAATTGCTCCCCATAATGAGACGAGTCAGGCACAAGACCCAGAAGTCGAGGTCTCATTTAGATGTTAAAGGTTAACAGGGTATATTTCTTGTCCGGTCTATAACTGCTATTCATCAATGCGTTTTAATTTTCCTGACAAAAATGTTCCCTATAATAACGAGTTGATGTACCATGTGCAAGACCCAGACCCCTAGTGCGAAGGTCATGGCCACCTTTGGATAAAACATTTTTCTTGTATTTTTGCCTGGTCTGTAACTTTTTATGCATTAACTTGGCAAATTACCTCCCTTTTATACAAAGTACAATACATGTGTTTATTAAAAATATTAACAAATGTAGACTTGTAAAATATAAAGCCAGACACAAGTCAGGAGACACTTAGTTTTGTATCAGGTACAGACATATACACTAAGCAAAATGCATGTGGCTATGAAAAGCGAATGTAGAAATGAAATTAGAGCGTACATTTGAATACGTTGTTCTAAGTGGAACTCTGCAGTATCAGAGAAATCTCTTTACATTGAAAGGGCGAGTCCAATAGCTTAACCTATTTTCGATTATTCGAGCTGAAATTGTGGGGGTAGAGGGTTTGGCTAATGTGGATTGGAGCTTGAATGAATTTGGCATAAGATCATTCAAGCATTATATCTGGGAAATTAACTTGAATTCGGGCCAGCAGTTTCTGAAGTTTTCTTTTTTTTTTAATTTTCACATAGCCATGTAGAGAAAACTATCTCATTTCAAGACAGCGATTATTCTAACAAAACAGAATGTTAATTTAAGCGTTTTGGTGGAGCATCATCGAAGAAAAATTTCTGCCAAATTATTTTGAAATCGAACCAGCAGTTCAGAAGAGATTCTAAATTTTCCCATGCAGCAACACAGGCCCTGAAGGCCCTGTATCGCTCACCTGACCTAGTTCTTAACCCAGACAGCCCAATATCAAATTTGACCTAGATTTTAAATATCAGGAGACAAACAACCAGAACTTTTTTCAACTAACTGACCAAGTGACATAGCCCATTTTGACATAGCTTTCATGTATACGGTGACCTTTAACAAAGTTATCCAAGATTTAAATCAGACAAACATTCCGATCAAATCTCATGAAGATCAGGTAGAAAATGTGGTCTTTTGATTGTTGACAATGTGTTTCCGTTTGACCTAGTGGCCTAGATATTGATCCTAACGATATTTCATAGAGAAAAAGATTCTGACCTAACCTATATTTCATGGAGACAAATATGTAGTCAATTTTATTACAATTTAATATACAATGCGGTTTATAGATTGTTAACAAGGTTGTAGGGTTAACGCACGTTTTTTTGTGTAACAACATCTGCAGAATCCCAAGGGATTGGTTGGTGCACGAGCCCGTAGGGCGAGTGCACCAACATAGCCCGAGGGATTCTGCAGATGTTGTTTCACGAAACAAACGTGTGTTATCGCTATTCATGCATAAAACACAACTAAAGTGCTGGAAATATCGAAAAAGCAAGACTATTCAGCTGACATTAGCCGATCGAAGTCGGCCGTTTCAGGTTGTTATGGACACATGTTTTATTTATGCATTTCCAGGGCATACAGAAACAGTGCATATTTTATACATGTTGAACGGACATTCTTGTTGTGGTAATTTCTTTAATATTAAATATATGTAAAATAAGCATGACTTCCCCTTTTTCCGATATATCGGTAGGAACTTTAGCTTTAGAGGCTCGGAATTATGAGAAAAGGGCATACTGTACACGGCATCCTGTCTTTAGACAATTTGCAGGTGAGGTGCCGACAGAATACAATTCTGCTTGGTTTAAATTAATAGTCTGTCCCTTACGCTTTTTAAATGTAAATATTATCGTTTAATAGAAACTGGTATCGATACCTATATTCTTCATGTCGTTAAAAATGAAATCTCTAGGCCTATAACTAGAAAATTTTGCTTTGCACCCCACCCATCGCGATTAAAGTTTGATAAAAACAAAAATTTGAATTTTTCCAACATCGATATAATCAACTTAGATTGGATTTATAAACTCAAACATGGTTGGTGAGATCTACAAATAAATTGAAAAATATATAATAAATACCTTCTGTTCATCAAATGTTCATTAACTATGGAAAAATTCTTCAAACTTTACGCTTCGTCATGTTTATGCTTTACATTACACACCATCACTACATCAGTAGACTGCATAGATGTGTAAAGTAGACACAAACATTTTTTAAAAGTTTTAGTGTAAGATTTAAAGTTAGCATGTCAACTTTCTCGACTCAAATTAATTTGGAAAACGAAATTGTATTTTTGTAAATATTGTTTGCCTATCATTTTCAGGGATTAAATCGCGGCGGGTAAACTTACTTTGAGTCTAATACGCGTAATAATACAATAATAAGGAACGTCAATTCAGTCGCGTATCAAGAGAGGTAGCGCTTATTACAAGTTAAAGTAAAGTTAGGTTGAAAAATGATATTTTTAATAAAAATGCAGATGAAAAGATTTCATAAATCTCGGACCTTTCGACTTCGGCCAAAATTGATTCGGGATCCATAATTTGCTTACGTTGGACCCGCAACAGCATATTCAAAACGTTCACCAACAGCGCGTGCTCACGAGAATCTCCTTGTTTGTACACGTTTTTTCCCTGTTTGTGCATGCCCGAAATCGGCAAAAAATAAAGGTTTTATGCAAGAATATTTTACTAGTGACCAGGTAAACAAGTTTTTACACTTAATCTTTAGTTAACAGAGAAATGCATTCTGACAAAGTGATAAGAAGATGAAGTATAAAAAATGTTGCAGCTACTTTAAGCAAGCTTTTTCTTTGATTCGGCCTAAAGAAATAGTCTAAGTTGTTGGATAATCCACTTTTGAATCTAACCATAAATTCATAAAGACAAAACATTCTTACAAACTGTTTATAAATGTGGCCTCCAGTGTTTACAAGATTTTTCTATGATTTGACAGAGATCTAGTTAAAGATCTCAGTTTTGAACTTGATCTTTATTTCACAGACATTCTGAAAAGGATTTCTGGAGATCAAGTAGAAAATGTTGTCTCTACAGTGTTAACAGTGTTTAGTGGCCTAGTTTCTTACCTCGTGTAATCCAATTTTAAAATTGTTCTATACTTCAGAAAGACAAAAGCTCCAACATAGATATATGATTATCAGGTAGAAATTGTGGCATAATGTTGCATAATGTTTTAACAAGGTTTTCCTATGATTTGACCTAATTTGGGAAGCCAGTTTCAAACATTTCCTAGATTTCATAAAGACATTCCGACAAAATTTTGGGGGGGGGGGGGGGGGGGGGGGGTGAAGAGACATGTGGCCTCTAGATTGTTAAAACGGTTTCCCCGTTACTAGTAACTGACCTATTTTTTTCCCAAATGACCCAATAACAAATCGAGATTTCATTAAGGTTAACATTCTGAAGTTTCATCAAGATTTGGCCAAAATTTTGACCTCTTGAACAGTAACAGTCAAATTGTTGACACCAGACGCAGGGTGATCACAATAGCTCACCTTGAGCTCTGGTGAGCTAGACAGGGCATGCATATTCACCATAAGGCAATCTTCCTATTTATCAAGTTCCATGACTTTTAAAGGTTTTCGCAGGATACCACTTTTCCACTTTTTTGACAATTCGTTGTCGGAGCAACCACATTTGCAACAGCAACAAATTAAAAAAGTACATATTCTCCTTATTGCCGTCAACCCTTGTACCAAACCTTCTTTAACATATGATCTCACTTTGTGTAACATGGACAGACGTGACTAAACCAGATGTTGGTTGTTGGCAGTTTTTCAACAGTATTTCGTTTTATAACGGTGGGCAGTTATCCTATCTAGTGTTCCTGGATTCTGTACCAGTAAAAACCTGTTCTCCGCATGTAACTGCCAACTTCCCCATATAAATCAGAGGTGGAGGACGAATGATGTCAGACACAATGTCTTTTATCAAATCGTCACGGAGAACATACGCCGCGCCCGTGGGACTGAACTCGCGACCTGTAGATCTGCGCTCCCTCTATTGAGCTATGCGGACTGGCTGTAAACCATATAACTCATCTCGTGATTTGTTTTTGGTTTTTACTTAGCATCGGTTTTCAGCTATTCAATCTTTAGCCTGCTAAATTTCTAAAATGGACTGGCCCGTCATTCAGTCTTGGTAATATCATTTATTATTCAAAGGGGTGAAAATTTACTGACTGAATAGCTAGCAGTGTAGACCATGATCAGGCTGCACGGATGTGCAGGCTGATCTTGGTGTGCACTGGTAGCTAAGCAGAATCACTTGCCGCCAACAGGGTAAAAGTGATCCTGGATTATGTACAAGTACTAATCCACTCTGCACAACTAACTGCCCTGCCAACTTTTCAACATGAACCACAGGTGGAGGGCATACACTATCAAATTATTATGTAGAACATAGTATACACTTCGCAAAGTAATCAAACTTATAACCCAGGGATCTGCAGTTCTGTGCTTTCGATACTGTACCTAGAGGGCAGCCACCATTAGGGGACTAATTTGAAATATTTTTGTATATATGGTATAACTGAGGACCTATAGCAACCATATCTGGTTTGGATGAAAATTTTATCAAAATTAAGCGACATGTTTTACACTAGTACCATTTGCACTGTATTTTGTCAGCATGTTCTAATCTCTGGCCTGGCCCTATGAGCCTAATTTTCTACTGGGCCGGGCCGGGCCAGGCTAGGCCAGATTTTATTGTAATATTGAAATGAATGGCATAAAATCTAAATATACAATTACAGTAGCAGGCAGTATTAACCTGTATTGTTTTACTTGCTTGCAGGTCAAACAGAATGAGAAACCAGTCCTCTAGAGAATCATTAATTAGCCATCATTCATCTGATTTGAAATATGGATTTCCACTGAAGAAAATGGTGTAACTAAATGATAACTACCCATTTTTTCTGTGATCAGATTATTTAAAGTCAACTATAACACTTAGTTTTAAAACTAATGGCTAATTTCATTAATTAGTTTACCTGCTGCAATATAATTGAATATATGCATGCAGTGAATGCATCTCTTTGGGAATTGTAATTACAGGTTGTGTCCCTACTATCCTTAGTTGACCTCTTAACTGTTCAGTTGAACTTTTAATGTGTGTTTGGTTTAATCAAGCTAATGATCAATTTATGGAAGAGTAATAAAAAATATTCATTGTGGGGCCTCTTATAAGTGGTCAGGCCGGGTGTTGGCATTTTAGATTATTTGATATTTTCTTACATAAAAATTAATGGTGCATCTAAGTTTTCTTTTCACTTTCCTGTGATAAAGTCACAAGAGCTATTACAGAGCTGAAACCACATACCCCACCCCACCACAGGCGCCGGCTTTTGTCTGTTCATCTGTTTGTCTGGAAGGAAGTAATGGTTTTCACTTAGTCTCTAAGTGTCCCTTCACAGCTCCCTCCAATCTTTGTATCAGTTATTTAAGTTTTTTTGAGACTAGTCCTGTTTTTTTTTTTTTACACTTCGAGAGTTTTTACTTTTATTTGACTGTGTTTCTCAGTATTGTTTCTTACTCATCAAGCCCTTATGCACAATACATCCCCTACTCAAATACACCAACCAGAAATTTGTACAAACCGGACAGAAGTTGCGAAATTGTCATTTGTGCAGGAAAGAAGCGTTTACCATAATGTCCAGTACTGGACAGGTATAGTGACATGCGTTTAAGATATGAGCCGTGTCATAAGAAAACCAACATAGTGGCTTTGCGACCAGCATGGGTCCAGACCAGCCTGCGCATCCGTACAGTCTGGTCAGGATCTATGCTGTTCGCTTTCAAAGCCTATTGCTATTAGAGAAACTGTTAGCGAACAGCATGGATCCTGACCAGACTGCGCGGATGCGCAGGCTGGTCTGGATCCATGCTGGTCGCAAAGCCACTATGTTGGTTTTCCCATGGCACGGCTCATATCATGCTTTCTGTTTATGCAGGTAAACTTGTGTTTGGTTAAATTTCAACAGAGCACAATTGTCTGAACAGTGTACAAACTCATTACTGTTTTTTTCAGGCAAGGGTGGAAAAAAAGTGGTAGACAATGAAAGCAGTAACATTTTTATTAAAAAAAAATAAACAATGAGACAAACATTTCCAACATCTTTGGACGGTTCAAAAATCCCATGTTAAACATACGATCAAACCCGAAACGCGTGAAAATGTTCCGAATGTAAATCGGGTGAAGTAGGCGCTCTATGTATAGAGTAAGATTATGCGTCTTGATATTGTACCAGAGGGGTCGGTCAATTGTGGGTTATTGATTACACTGGGCGAGTCTAGTTACTTATTACTTGAGGATGAAAAAAAATAACGTGTTTTTTAAATGTTGGTCTTAAACAAGGGTGGCGGCTGAACTATAAAAAGTACAACAATAGTTAATTCACAACAAATCGTACGGTATGTTTTAAAATCAGTAGAAGCTAGTTCGTATTTACGCTTATGAGACCTGTTTCACCCATAAGTAAAGAATTCACAGGTCCATCATGAAACATTTTCTCCAGCCCGCATATACTTCACCTATTCAATATGATCGCGGCCTCCAGGGTTAGGGCCGCGATCAATAACTGCCATTCAGAGGAAAACTTATCTGTTATTGCAAATTATAAAAGAGAAGTAGTTGTTATGTGAATGAACGTAATCTTTATTCTTGATTAGTATATGCATGTTAGTGAGTGAGTTGGGTTTTACGGCGAATCGACACAAAATGGTCATATATCGCCGATAGTATATGCATGTACATGATTTTTAGTATGTTATGTACTACAAAAATATTTATCATTGTGATTATGTAAATATTTCTAATTGATATATTTAACGCTAAAAGATGCTCTTGAACCTGTTTCACAAAATTTTGTAGGACTTTTTTCACATATTTAGAACAATATAAGAGAAGTCTTACAAAAATATTCAGTATTTGTTTAATAGGGATGGGAACGAATACTGAAATCAATATTCAAATATTCGATTTGCTATATTCGAATATATTCGAATATTCGGTTTGTTTCAATGGAAGCTTTATATTCATATTAGGTGACTGGCATATACACAACGTATTCATTTGTTTAAAGCGTGGATCATCGTATGTAATAAGGTCAAAAAATGTTTGTTTCGGGTAATCCGATCCTTCCTAGCAAAACCCGCCGATCCTAGTATAATCATGAACATATTTAACTAATTCAGTGTTTTAGGTTCAAAATGATACAAAATATCAGAACGATTTCAATTTAGACCGTCGCAATTTTATCTAAAAATAGCAGGTCGTCCCATTTAAACACGTGACGCGCTGTTGTATTACCGCCGCCATTTTGAAAATTTTCAATCGGCGTGTAAAAACCGACGTGTCAAGTAAGGCAGACTTAAACCTCCTTCAACATGAACTTATGCATCAATCATATGTTATTTCTTGATTTTATTATAAAGTACTTCAAAATTTAATTTGAATACGGCCGATTGCGGATGAAACGTCGTACAAAATATTGTGAAAAGATCGACAATATCTACAAGTTTGGTATTGTTTTCGAAAAAAGAAAGAAAATTCTACAACTTGTTACATAAAACAGGCGCCAATAAAAATGAACAAAAGATAAAAAGATATCATATTTACGCCTAATACAAACTGTTAATCCGTAGCGATGACCCCAGGTAGTTATGCATTGCAATTTTCTTGTTAATTGGACATCTTTTGACATCCATCTGACATACTGACGTCTGTTGCAAACTGTTAATCCGTAACGATGGCCCCTGCCAATTATGCATTGCTATTTTCGTGTTAATTAGACATCTTTTGATACGCGATAAACAAACATGACATGATTTTATTCTGTAGAATTAGCATGCTCATATTGCCCAAAATCAATGATACTTATTTTGAAAAAAAAAAAAAACAAAAAACAACAACAACAATAATTTACAGATACATGTATTCGAATTTTTTTTCATATTCGAATATTCGACCGATTTTCGAATATTCGTTCCCATCCCTAGTATGTGTATAACCTAAACTACAAAATTTATTTATCACTTCCCCACATTAAACTATCCCATATCCCAGAACGGAGATAACATTTAGAAAATGAAAGTTGTTGTCCGTAAGTATATTGACAGGTGTTACTCATTAATCTTCGCCAATATTTTCGGGCGTTTTCTTTATTTTACACCATATTTGTAACCTGAAAATATCTAAACTGACCAAAATAACATGCTTAGTTTACCAGTGGCACAGTGGCATAGTGATAAGTTCTCCGACTTTCACGCATGTTACCGTGGGTTCGATTTCAATTCAGACTGTTGTCATTAATTCGATATAATGTCATTTTATCGATACTGTTTTATTCTTACAATATTTTATCAAATATATGTAACACTCATGGTAAAAATTTGTATATAGAAGAATGTCAAATTCTTGTGTATTTCTTTCAATAAATGAACAATAAATCATGATAAGTGTGACAATTTGCCTACATTCTAAGTTTACAGATGAAATCTAAAAAGAATGATAGTGAAAATGGTCAAACAGGTGTCTCGAACTCACAGTCCCGAGATTGGTAGCTGAACCTTTTGTCAGCACAACTATATCTGCATGTACGACCTGGCGGTAAAGAAATGTTTATGTTTTATTTGGTTTTAAATATTTATATTTATAAGTTTCGGACTATAAATAATCCTCAATAGACAAAATAATAATTAGTTAGGTTATTCAATTGGGGAAAAGTCATTTAGCCACCAGTCAAGAGTCAATTGAGGTGGAGATCACCCGATAATCTTCATAACAATTAATCAGACATCACCTTTAAATTAGGAGAGATCGCCGTGACGTCACGCATTAACACATGTTTATCTGCCGGTGGGTAAAACAAATGTTTTTACATTGTTTTTGTATGGGATCGGAATTTTTAATTTTTAACAACTTTTTCGCTAATTTATGGATTTTAAAAATGCTTAAGATTTTCATATTTTCATATTTAAATATCTTATTAAAATGAATAACCATTTTAAATGACATATGATTTTAATAGCGGCGTAACGATGCTCCACACTGTGAGAAAAAAAAACACTGAACGTTAAGCGTTCATAATTAATCCATTTTATTTCGAAATAATAATTAAAAGTAATCAATAAATTGCTTGTTTTATATCCTTTCCATTGATCAAAAAATTATTGATATCATTTGCGTTTTAAGAAAGTTTAAGCCGTAAGAAAAACATCACTGTTTACAAAAAAACATGGACGCTCGGCGTCTGCCCACCAGGGCCCGGTTGTTCGAAACTTTAACCGGCTGTTAAAGTAACCGCCGGTTAAATTTTGATTCAAAATACTAGACTTGATGGGAAACACTAGTATGATGTTTTGATTTTGTTGTAAAGATTTTTCAGTGTTCATAATTCTTACCATATACATTTGTTTTTCAAAGTCTTCTGAGATGCCGAAAAATAACCCTAAAAGTTAATCAACCGTTAGCTTAATCGCCGGTTAAAGTACCGGGCTCAGACCATTGTCTTATCAGTTCCAAAAATAGAAAATTCAACGGATTTGTATACAAACACGATCTCTCGTTATGTTAGCTACAGGCTTATTCCCAGGTGTATAATTTTGTTGCTGATTTTAGTGCAAAGGGAAACAACTACAACGGCGCACAAGGCAAAAAATCAATGACGACAATAGTTGCTGTTCTCGCATATTTTACGCTCAAAATTGGGGATGGGTAGGAATTCAAAATGTATTTATATAATGTCTAAAATATCAAAACTTATCCCTCAATTAATAAGTTCCAAAAGTCAGATTTTAAAGATGCTATAGAAATCACTTTCACCTTTTACGAAATTGAAATCTTAGGCCTGGTCTGGCTTGGCACACATCGGGCCAGGTCAGGCCAGACCGGATTTTAGAACATGCCTATTTTGTCTACTGGCTTTCATAAATGCACTAGAGGGACGTAACCGAAGACACGAACAAGCAAATTAAGTGAATTTATATCCCCTGTCAAATAGATTGTTTTTGTGAATGAGGGGACTACATTTTGAAATATATATTATTTCCAGATATACACAGGGTATGTACATGCATTTTGATGGGTTTTTTTGTAGTTGTCGTTTAACGCAATTTTTTCAACAGTATTTCAGTCATGTAACTGCGGGCAGTTAACCTAACCAGTTTTCCTGGATTATGTACCAGTGCAAACCACAACTGCAAGTATACCTGCCAACATCCCCACATGATTCAGAGGTGGAGGACAAATGATTTCAGACACATCTTTTATCAAATAGTCATTGAGAACATACGCCCCACCCAGGGATCGAACTCACGACCCCGCGATACGTAGAACAATGCTCTCCCTACTGCAGTGTAGAAACAGTGAAAAACCAAAAACGGAAATAGCGATGTGATTATATGACATACACAGTACTGGGTTTACAAACCGCTATTATTTTTTTTTATTTCTTTTTACCCTTCAAGGGAGTTTACGAGTCTTTATCTGTAAGTAGTCAATAGTTTATATATTGAAGAGATAATACCTCTTAGATTTAATCAGTAAGTGTGTTAAGTACCGTCGTTATGTTACCGTACTCAAAAGCAATCACCAATTTTTGTTGAAACTTCAGGAAGTGTCACACGAATAATAGTTTTCCCTTCCAGTTGATAATGGACGTGTATAAGATCCAGGCCCGGGTCCAGGGCCCCGTGCCCCCCCCCCCACCCCGGCCGAGAAGTGAGTTGTACTCATCAAAGATGCCCCTCAAAATTTAGACCCAGAAATGCACCAGAGGCCACCATTTCATACCTGTAGTTCAAAATTTTCCAGGGGGAGATCCCCCTGAGCCCCCAATCAAGACGGGAGTACCATACTCCTCCAATACCTTATAATTTAGACCTAAAAAGCACCAGAGGCCACCACTGTATGCATGTACTTCAGAAAATTACAGGAGGAGTCAATCTGATCCGCACCTGACCCCTGAATCCCTACCTAACATGGGCAAAGGCGCCCCCTCGAAAACCTTGCGCCTCGGCGTTGATGTCTTCGTTCAAGACGGGTGCCCCCCTACTCAAAAATTTCTGGATCCGGCCCTGAAGATCTATATTAAATAAGTCCAGCATTGTCAATAAATTGTTCTTGAACTCATACGTTACAAGATATTTATCATTTGCGTAGAAATATACCGATACCTGTAGTCAAGGTTTCATTTTCATATTGAACAATTTATTGAAATGATGTGAACGATTTGTTGCGATTTTATTGAAAAAGTTTTTAGCGAGTGTTTATAGTAATTCTTTTTCAGTTAACTGTTGAAAGGGGAGAAATTTTGTGGACATTGCCAAAGGTATTGGACCTGAAAGAAACTTATAACATTTACATGCAGTTTTATCAAATACAGATGCACATACAATAATTAAGTTGTACAATATTTGTTTGTAATTTGGCAGCTGTTTGGTTTGAGTGCCAATTATTCATGGTTATATTGGGTATAGTTTGGATATAGTTATAGTTTACTAAATATCTAAGAACAAAATCGCAATAAGATTCTTCGGCCGGCTTGTTCACTTTTCTGTTGTTCCCTACAACAATTCTATCAACAGGCGACTGACTACCTTCTGAGTTTTGAAATGTGTAAACTTTGGATAGTTTTCTGTGTGCTTTAAGTCCATGCCCTTCAATAATCTTCGTTATGAGACAGTATTTTTGTGTGTTTGTCATCGATTTGTTTTGGGTTGAGTGCTTAATACCTTTCTTTCTCTTCCTGTGTTAATCTTTTTATCAAATGACGAAAATACGCCCTGTAAACTCTGGCACCACCTCATTTTCGTGTAATATTGCCTTCAATATGAGAGGTATTACAAAATATGCATCATGCTTAGCATTTTGAAAATTTAAGTTATTTTAAAACACTTTCTCATCTTTTTATTCATCAGGTTTAACATTCTAAGTTTCATGAAGATACAGTCATAAATGTGGCCTCTAGACTGTAAACAATTTGACCCGGTGGCCTAGATTTCTGACCCCGCATGACCTAGATTCGAACTTGTCCTAAAGATCATTGAGTTTAAGATAGTCATAAATGCGACCTCTAAAGTGTTAACAAGCTTTTCTTTTGATTTGACCTGGTGATCTAGTTTTTGATCTCAGATGACCCAATATTGAACTCATCCAAGATTTTATTGAGGGTAACATTCTGACCAAGTTTCATTTAGAATGGGCCAAAATTGTGACCTCTAGAGTGTTAACAAGCTTTTCCTTTGATTTGACCTGGTGAACTAGTTTTTGACCCCAGATGACCCAATATCGAACTCATCCAAGATTTGAGAGTAACAAGTTTCATTAAGATTCGGCCAAAATTGTGACCTCTAGTGTGTTAACAGTCAAATTGTTGACGACGGACACAGGGCGATCACAAAAGCTCACCTTTGAGCACTTAAGAATTATAAACATTTTCATTTTTTTTTGTATCAATCAAGCGGGGGAGTTGTTTATATAACTAGCATGTCCCCACCCTCTATGGCCTTTTGTGATCACTGTAACCTTTGCCCTTTGATCCAAAAACGATCTGGGTCATCTACTGACCACTGGCAATCATCCCATGAAGTTAGACACCTGTCGGCCATATCGAAGATGGGTTTGTAAAACAAGCATGCCCCCCACCCCCTGATCACTGTAACCTTTGTCCTTCGACCCTAAAAACGATATGGATCATCTACTCATCACTGGCAATTATCCCATTTAGTTTGACACCTGTCGGCCAGTGTTCTTGTCCGTCACAAACTGTATTCAATCTCAAGGTCACTGTGACCTTAGTCCGAGCTAATAACCACAAAAACAATAGGGATCATCTAATGACCACAGACATTCATTATACGAGGTTTGATACAACCCAAAGCCTTCTTCAGCCATCGATCTGAAACAGTTCTCGGTAAGTCATTGCCACCTTGACCTACAGTCTCCAAAAAGTAATCTACTTACCACAGGCATCCTATTATGTCTGACACATGTAGGTCCAAGCGTTCCTTAGTTATTAATAAGAATCCGTTTCTAGTCCCACGATCACTGCGACCTTGGCCTATAACCTACAGACACTATAAACAATAGGGGTCACCTTCCGACTACAGGCAATCGTCCTATAAAGTTCCACTCTATAAGCCAAAGCGTTCTTCAGATATCAATTGCAAACTGATTTAGTGTCAAAGGCCACTGCCACCTCGACTTTTGACCCCAAAAGAAATAGTAGTCCTTAATTAACGTAATTTTGCAATTGAATATTAAGTTTTGACACTTGTATGACTAAGCGTTCTTTAGTTATTAACAGGAAACCGTTTTTAGTCTGTCCGTACAACCATGACCTTTAGCCTTTTTTTTTTTTAAGTTATGCTCTGAACACGAAAAATGATGGGCTTCTTAGACTTTGGTGGGACCTTGACCTACCACCCTGCACATCTCGTTACCACCTAACTACATCCAGAGTCTGAAGTCAATGCCTTGAATGATTAAGTATGCACCAGACAACTAAATGTGAGGGACAGATTTGTGAACTGGACCATAATCCTACAGACCAAGATTCGTTTTTTGTACATCATCTCATCGCTACCTACCTGCATGCCATGTTTGAAGTCAATACCCTTTAATAATTGGTTAGTATGTTATCACACTGGCCATAGCTTTATCAGATCAAGTGGTTCCAACGTTGTTTGAGCGGTGAATTTTACGCCGATCAGATGGAGAAATATGGCCGATACTACAAATTTCCGGTATTGTAAGTATGATTTTAAGGAATTTCTACCTGTTTTATAACTAATCAAATGAAAACGATGGGTGCACCGGGAGCGCAAATATGTCTATGTTTTAGCACATATGTCCATTTAGCTGAGATGTGTGCCGTTTATTCAAACACTTCTGTACAGTTCGGCGGGGAAAGGAGATTTTTGACAGTTTTTGACAATATCGTATGAAATACAGTGTTAATCGGGAATAAGTAACTGTTAAAACACTTTTTATGTAAAGGGCTATCTCTTTAAACAAAACGTGTGTATTTTCATAGAATTATTCAGCGTTATTTCTGAAAAATCGGCTGAAAACCCAATGCAACGCCGTTTCGAGTGGGTCGTTATGCAACGCAATCAAGTGGATACCGTTCTATGTCTTAACTTGCGAAGTATTATCCGTCTTAAAAACAGTCATTCAAGCGTAACAATGAATACATTTAGTGAGATTTATAGCATTTTAATATCCCGCCATTTCTAATATATTGTACATCGAACAATATCGTTAAGTAAATAATAGTAATAGTTCGTAAAAACAAGAACCAGTTCACGGATATCTATCTTCTCCGCGAATGGTACTGAACAGCATACCAAAATCGGGTTGACTCTTTAAATCAGTATAGTTAAAGTTGGTTACTTTTTACTCCCTTAAAACCAATACATTGAGATTTCGTTACTAATTTGTTGTGCATTTAAGCTGTTCATTCAAAATAAATAAACTTTGGTCCTTGATATAAGTATTGATCAGTTGTTTGTACATATTTCATTCATATTGCTGTGGTAGTTTTCGTTTATTTTCAGAGAAATTAATCACAGAGAACGTTAAAATTGGCCTGGGAAAAGACAAGATTTTATTAATTTTGTCCTCCATAAAACAGAAACGACGTAATAAACATCTATGGTCGCCGTTCAAAAATGAAAATACAAATGAAATACAGACACCAATGAAAGAAAATAAACCGGAGCAGCAATACTAATAGAGATGTACCACAGTTGTACTATTTAACTTTCTGTAACCAAAGAAGAAAAGCCAATAGGTACTTATTCGATTTGATAACAGTTAGAAATATTGCAAAATAATGTGTCTTTTGCTTTATTCACTTTGATGAAGACAGGGCCCGGCTGAGGGGTCCATGCCCCCCTCCCACCATCAGTTGGCCGAGAAGTGACTTATACTCATCAAAGTTGCACCTCAAAATTTAGACCCAGAAATGCACCAGAGGCCACCATTTCATACCTGTATTTCAAAATTTTCCAGGGGAAGAACCCCTTGACCCCCCCCCCCCACCCCACGATCAAGAGGGGAATATTGTCCCCTCCAATATCTCCAAATTTAGACCTAAAATGCACAGAGGCCACCATTTTATGCCTATATTAAAAAATTTCCAGGGGAGTTAACCGTACCGCCCCTGACCCCTACCTAACATGGGCAAAGGCGCCCCTCTAAAACATTGCGCCTCGGCGTTGATGTCTTTGTTCAAGACTGGTGAACAAAGGAACAAAGACTGGTGCCCCCCCAGTCAAAAATGTCTGGATCCGGCCCTGCATCGGTTTTCTGTATTTCATTTGTATTTTCATTTTTGAACGGCGACCATAGAGGTTTATTACGTTGTTTCTGTTTTATGGAGGCCAAATAAAATCTTGTCTTTTCCCTGGCCAGTTTTAAGGTTCTCTGTGATTTATCTCTCTGAAAATAAATGAACGCTACACCAACAATATGAATGAAAATATATACAAACAACTGAATAATACTTTTATCATGGATTTAACATTTTTTTTATTTTGTATGACTGGCTTAAATGCACAGTAAATCAGTGGAAATCGCAATGTATTTGTTTTAAGGGACTAAAAAGTTACCAACTGTAACTATACTGATTTAAAGAGTCAACCGCTTTTGGTATGCAGTTCAGTACCATTCGTGGAGGAGAAAAATATCCGTGAAATGGTACTTGTTTTTACGAACTATTACTATTGTTTACTTAATGATATTGTTTGATGTTCGTCCTTGCATTATGTTTTTGTGTTGATGTGTTTTGACAATGTCCACAAAAATATGTTAAATGTTAAGCTAACATAAAAATGTAAAAGTACAATATATTAGAAATGGCAGGATATTATAATGCTGTATAACTCACTAATTTTATTCATTGTTACATGTAGGCTTGAATGACTGTTTTTGAGACGGATAATACTTCGCAAGTAAGACACAGAACGGTATCCACTTGATCGCGTTGCATGGCGACCCACTCGAAACGGCGTTGCATTAGGTTTTCGGCCGATTTTTCAGAAATAACCCTAAATAATTCTATGAAAATACATATACTCTGTTTTAAGAGGTAGCCCTTTACATAAAAAGTGTTTTTTCAGTTACTTGTTCCCGATTAATACTATACTTTATGCGATATTGTCAAAAACTGTCAAAAATCTCCTACCCCCGCCGAACTGTACAGAAGTGTTTGTATAAACGGCACATATCTCAGCTAAACGGACACATGTGCTAAAACAAAGACACATTTGCGCTCCAGGTGTACCCATCGTTTTCATTTGATTGGTTATTAAACAGGTAGAAATTCCTTTAAATCACACTTACAATACCGGAAACTTGTAGTATCAGCCATATTTCTCCATCTGATCGGCGTAAAATTCACCGCTCAAACAACGTTGGAACCACTTGATCTGATAAAGCTATGGCCAGTGTGGTTATGCTCTGAACACAAAATATAATGTACAGATTGCTCAATTTATGACCTTGACCTTTGACTTATAGATCAACCAAAGTTCATGTTCTTCTAATCGCCACCTACCTAACTGCAAAGTCTGAAGTTAATACCTTGCATGGTTATAAAGTTATGGTTCAGACACGAAATATGATGGGACAGTTTTGACTTTTTTAGCCAATTTGTGACGTTGATCTACTGAGCCAGTTCAAGCTATAGGTACTTTCATGCAAAATTTAACCAAGGTGTAACGCTAATTCCAGGGTTAAGTACAATAGCCTCTGACTGTTCTTTGAATAGTTGAGCTATAGAGCAGTTTTTATGCAAGAATACATGTAAGCAATGGTCTTGAGCTTATTAATATAATTGTCTAGCTCAAATACTTTTTGAATTTTAAGAACGACAAAATGTACCGAATCAATGGAAGAAACCCCTTTCACTGGGTCAAGGGGGATAATTCTAAATCTGAGCAATGGTCATGTGTTCATTATGTGAGGTTTGATAATTCTAACTAAAATACTTTTTGAATGGTAAGCATTTTTAAGTTGAACAGACAACGCCAAAAAAATATCCCTTTGCCTTTGGCTGAGGGTAATATGAAGAACATACAGGCATATCAAGGATATCAAGTAAACATGAAATACAAGAAAATTCTTCTAAGAAACAAATTCAGCATTTATTATTGCACTTCTGTACAGATCACAAACACAAAACAGCATAGCTGGGTACTGTAACAAACACTGAATCTGCTCCCAATCAGACCTTGGCTTGTCATATTAGTCAAGCTGAAAAAGAAAGAGTAGTAGAAAATATTTTTTACATAAAAAATGTGTACTGTTCATGGGAATTTACTCTAAATACATTCAGTTTTAATAGCGCATGTTAAAATATATGTACATTTAAACACAATATCCCAGTTTATTAAATATTACTTAAAAAAAAAAAAGATACAATATTTACAGTTTTCAAACTAACTACATTTAAAACTCTGTTCCGAATGTATGTATGCCAAAATGTCATTGAAATGGCAATCACTTTAATGTGTACAGGCAGACAGTGGTAGGGAAGTTTTTGTTACGATAGTAAAATGTTGTACTGAGTCGGATTCTGTGCAACCTTTTCAACAATATTTAGAGCATAAATCGAGTGCACTTGTGTGGAATAATCTAGTCAAGCTTTACCAAGGGACACGACTTTGACCACAGAGCTAACACTCATATAGTATCGAGGATTTATTAAAGCATAAGGTGGAAAAGAGGACATTAATATTAATACCTTTTTGAAGCCAATGTCATCAGCATACTCTCTAAAGCACCGTCGGCACATATTTAGACCATATTTTCTGATCAAACCATGTGTGTTCTTGCAGACTCGGCTGAAAAATATTTAAGAATAATATTATCCCATAATAAATTTTTTTTCAATATTATTGGAAATATGAAAATTTGTCAGAACATCTTTGATTACAGGGTTTTCCCTAAGAAATTTTGCGGCATCATTTCAATTTCAGGCTTAAGATAGGCCAAGATTTAAGGAACAAGTCACTTCTCCCTGAACTAAAATTAGGGAGAAGTGGAGAGGTTTTAGGGTGAAGTGAAGAAATAAGGGAAACAGGAGATATCTTAGTACCATGACATGCAAGCTGAAACTAGAATGTGTCTGTAGACACAGGGTGTGCCCCCACTGGTACATTTGTCACAAATATGGGGAAATAATTCAAATGTTTGCAGTCTTAATTGAGTATAGCCTAAAAAAAAAATGAAAAGGATTCATTATTCTATACCATATACCGTAAAAACTCGAATATATGACGCAGATTTTTTTACGATTTTTTTTTCATTTTCTCAAAGGGATGCGTAATATATACCAAGGTAGAGCTTCAAACATATTTTCCAGCTTGAAAACCCGAAAATATCGGCGAAAATCGGACAATTTTGTCAACTGTCATGTGTTTACATTTTGGGCCGTGCTTTTTTAACCTCCTCTTGAAGAGCGTTTTATTGGGCGGGTCTAAAAACACGTACGGAACAGAACCCCTGATGATATATGGTAAAGTTGATTTTATTTGTGAGTTTAAATTTTTTGTATTTGTAAATTTAATTAATAAGTATCGTACTTATCCAGAGCACCGGATAATGTGTCAGTTTAATAATTAGGCAAAATACAAAATTTCGCGGTTCCGGGTTGTAGGTGTTTGATCATTAAAATCATTATCTTTCAAGGATGCTCAAATAAATTGCAATTAAAACAGATCGTTTGTTATTTCTTTATTTCCAGCAAATTATTACTGATCAATACAGCAGCTCGTACATTGTTAAACAAACACGCTAATTAGCCGCGATTTTCTTGTTTGATGTGCCCATAATTACGAGATGTTTGTTCGCACGTGTGTTAAAGTGTACTAAGGTGTTGACAGCTTGAGAAAGTTCTCAAATACTTTAGAAAGAATTTGTCTATCAGTTATTGTCACTGTTGTCTGTAACCGATTATGCAGCAATTGCGATTTTCACGAGAAATCGTTTTTACGCATGCCGCTAATGGCCGATTTCGACTTTGTAAACAACGTTTTGGACTGATTTTTCGGTGCATGATATATTCCAATGTAAGCATTTTCCCCAAGATTTTGAAACAAGATCAGGGGTGTGTAATATACATGCTAGCGTGATATATTCAAGTTTTTACAGTACTTTTTGCGCTATGAGCATCACAAACAAAAAATCCACTATTTTGGCTATTTCAAGGGCCATAACTCTGTAATTTATTATTAACGCTAAGATTCTCAAGAAGAATGCCAAGTGTGCAAGGTCACATTATGATAAAGACTCAAGCAAGGTTTCATGAATTTACATTAAATACTTTTTGAGCTAGGCACATAATCAGGTGAAAATGTGCATTTTCTGACTATTTCTGGAGCCGTAACTTTAAAAATAGGGGGAGGAGCCAGCAAAAAAAAAAAGAGGTGTGCAAGTTCGTATCATGATGAAGACTCATGTAAGTTTTAGGCGCGTCACCAGGTGAAAATGTGCATTTTTTACTATTTCAGGGGCCATAACTCTGGAAATAGAGAGCGGACCCAGATGAAAAATAGAAGGTGCGCAAGATCATATCATGATAAAGACTCATGCAAGGTTTCATCTATCTATATCAAATTCTTTTTGAGCTAGGCGCGTCACAAGGTGAAAATGTGCATTTTTGACTATTTCAGGGGCCATAACTCTGGATATAGGGGGCGGACCCAGATGAACTAAACAAAAAGGAACTAAATATACTAAGTAACTTTCAACTGTGTTTAAATAATTTCTTGTCTTCGCTTAAGTCTATTATGTTAATGTAAATAACAAATCCACTAAAAAATATATGTGAATCTGTTTAGTATGATTAAAAGTTGTAAATCAAAGTATTCTTCAGTCTTTCCTAATCACTGTACAAACCAAAAACCCTTTAATTACAAATACAATTTCAAGCTAGAAAATGTGTCACAGACACGGATCCCGCAACATGAGAAAGGTCACAGGCATGGTACTGCTCACAAACTAAAAGGACCATTGGCCCTATTTATTTACAAAAAACAAGGCAGTCTGAAAGACAGCTAAATCCCCCACCACTGTTATGGATAGTGATACGGTAAACCTTTGAACTTCAGCTGTGACCTTGACCTTGAACTGACATGGCTGACTCATGAAATATGCAAATCGTCATGATGCGGTGATTATTTGACCCAAGTTTCATGAAAATCCTTCAATGGGTTTCGGAGATACAGAGTGGACACAAAATGGAAGGTTCAAACCTTAGACCCTAAGTTGTGACCTTGACCTTGAGCCTGCATGGCTGACTCACGAGTTCTGCCCATCGTCTTGATGAGGTGATCACCTGACCCAGGTTTCATATGAATCCTTCAAGGGGATAAGGAGATACAGAGCGGACACAAAATGGAAGGCTCAAACCTTTGATCCCAAGTTGTGAACTTGACCTTGAGTCAACATGGCTGACTCATAAATTCCTCACATTGTCTTGGTGAGGTGATCATTTGAACCAAGTTTCATGAAAATCCTTCAAGGGCTTTAGGAGATATAGAGTGGACACTAAATGGAAGGCTCAAACCTTTGACCCAAAGTTGTGACCTTGACCCTTGATCGGGCATGGCTGACTCATGAGTTCTGCACATCGTCTTGATGAGGTGATCATTTGACCAAAGTTTCATGAAATTCCTTCAAGGGGTTTAGGAGATATAGAGTGGACACAAAATGAAAGGCTAAAACCTTTGACCTGGAGTTGTGACCTTGAGCCAACATGGCTGACTCATGAGTTCTGCACATTATCTTAATGAGGTGATCATTTGACCAAAGTTTAATGAAAATCCTTCAAGGGGTTTAAGAGATATAGAGCGGACACGAAAGTGTTACGGACAGACGGAAGGACTGAGACCATTCCTATAACCACCCATCACTCGTGGCGGGGGGACTAAAAATATTGTAAGATAATCTGTATATGTTACTTTTTTATGTAACATTCAGGTTTTATCGCTGCTAATACTAGTGTGAGATTATAATATTATATATGCATAAAAATGTTGCAGTAAACATTTTTCTTCAGCTGTGAATCAGATTTAAACATTTCAAGTACATAAGAAACAAGAGCTGTCCTCGACTATTCAACAGCCTTGTCAATTGAATGAATACAAAAGTCGAAAAAGGGGCATAATTTTGTAAGAGGGCCATGAAGGCCCTGTATCGCTCACCTGACCTATTGACCTAATGATCATCAAGATTAACATTCTGACCAAGTTTCATTAAGATATGGTCATAAATGCGGCCTCTAAAGAGTTAAACTAGCTTTTCCTTTGATTTGACCCCACATGACCCAGATTCGAACTTGGCCTAAAGATCATCAAGATTAACATTCTAAGTTTCATGACGATAAAGTCATAAATGTGGCCTCTAGAGTGTTAACAAGCTTTTCCTTTGATCTGATCCGGTGACCTAGTTTTTGACCCCACATGACCCAGATTCGAACTTGACCTAAAGATCATCAAGATTAACATTCTGAACAAGTTTCATGAAGATGCAGTCATAAATGTGGCCTCTAGAGTGTTAAGCTTTTCCTTTGATTTGACCTAGTTTTTTATCCCACCTGACCCAGATTTGAACGTGATCTATAGATCATCAAGATTAACATTCTGACCAAGTTTCAGTTAGATATGGTCATAAATGTGGCCTCTACAATGTTATCTAGCTTTTCCTTTGATTTGACCTGGTGACCTAGTTTTTGATCCTACATGAACCAGATTCAAGCTGGACCTTGAGATCATCAAGGTCAACATTCTGATCCTGTTTCATGAAGATACAGTCATAAATGTGGCCTCTACAGTGTTAACAAGCTTTTCCTTTGATTTGACCTGGTGACCTAGTTTTTGACCCCTGATGACCCAATATCAAACTCGTCCAAGATTTTATTGAGGGTAACATTCTGACCAAGTTTCATTAAGAATAAGATTGGGCCAAAATTGTGACCTCTAAGAGTGTTAACAAGCTTTTCCTTTGATTTGACCTGGTGACCTAGTTTTTGAACCCAAATGACCCAATATCGAACTCATCCAAGATTTTATAGATTAACATTCTGACCAAGTTTCATTAAGATTAGGCCAAAATTGTGACCTCTAGAGTGTTAACAGTCAAACTGTTGATGACGACGGACGACCGACGGACACAGGGTGATCACAAAGCTCACCTTTGAGCATTTCGTGCTCAGGTGAGCTAAAAATGGGAAACAGGGTTAGATTTAGCTATATAGATAATTTTTGACTTTTCTGGGACCTGTTGACCACTTCAGGAGTATTGACTGGAGAGGTTTTAACTGGTTAAAACCGGGGGGGCGGTTTAACCGCCCAACATGGACAGACAACAGCAACGTTCTCTCCAGATAAATATGTGGGTGCACTAAAAAGCCCTGCGATCATAATCCAATAGACTGTTCAACTTGGCAAGTCTGGTCAAAGGGAAATAACTAACAGGGCCTTTGATTGGTTGAAAAAGTATATGGTATTCCGAGACAAATATTTAAGATGTAAAGTGGTCTCTCATTGGTGAAATATTTGTTGGATATGTTTGAAAACTGTTTTATTTCTTAAATTGAAGTTCTAAGCCATGATTAATGGAGGAAAAAATAATTGAAGGTGTATTTTGTTTGAAAATTTTGCTTTAGTGATTTGGTATTTTCATGAAATGTAAACAAAAATTAACTGCCGGACTGGGGGTTACTGACTTGCGTGTGAAAAAAGTGCACAAAAATGATGGTCAACATGTATATTTCTGGCTGTTTTCTTTTAGGTCTTGAATAGTTCTTTCACCCTGGGTAGGTGGCATCAAAAGTTTAAATGTTAGGAAAGGGCTATAACCCAAAACATTACAATGTAAGTCTATGGGAAAACAGTTCCCTTCGACCCTATTGTTACGGAATGAGAATGCGGGTCAGGACGGCCCAAATCCAAAACGGTCCAGACCAAGACGGCCCAATCCAGGACGGCCCAGATATATTAAATATACCGTAATATACCGTTATGACAAATTAAAGATGCTACTTTGTAAGATCATAGTTGATTTAGAATAAAATTATATTAAGGGACAATTATTTTTTCTGATTGATTGCAATTCAGTATAATTATGTTCGCAGTTTGATTGATCTCTTCTCTTAAAGTACACCGACTGTTTATTGATGTGCGTAATTAATCCTATTATAATCATCTGCATAATGCTTCTATCACTATAAATGAATTAATTACTTTTAAGTAATTACTTATATCGTGATACATTCTTAAATTTATTTGACGGTCAAAACCATTTAAATAAGTTATGTCAATTAACATAATTATCTATCTTTTACGGGCATTTAATTGATTAAAAAATTATTTTACTTATCAAAGTTTTTACCGCGATATCTTTAATGTATTAATTTAGATTAGTTTGAGTAGTACAAGCGTGAAAATAAAGCTGTAAATTAGGTATAAAAGCATAGTATTTTTTTCAGAAGCATGGAAACTGGTCAGTCATGGTATGGGCCGTCTTGGTTTTGGGCCGTTTTGGTTACGAACCGTCATGGATTTGGGCCGTTTTGACCCGTCACCATTGTTACGTAGAAGTCGCGAAATTGTGTTACTTTTGACTGAATGTGTTGCCAATTTCGAATGAACAGGTAATGACTTTAATTCAAATAAAAGCCTTTGAAAACATTGCATATGATCTGATAAGTTGTTGAAGTTTCTTACCAATATCTTGAGCCTGGACCGTACTTTTTCGGATGAGCGTTCCAAATGTTAGCGAAACCCATCGTGAAATTTCGGAAAAGGAAGTGCGTGCTACCTGAAACCGTAATATCCGGAAAAATACCCACAATGCAGATAATCACGCTGAGCAGTCAAAAAAGATAAAGACAGCATTCATATGTAAATTTCAACCGATGTCGTTATTGACGAAATAGTAGACTCTTCCGCGCGCTTATACTAGAGTCAGTGTACCCGGTTTCGCACACCATGCTATTTATAGAATTCAGTGATAATAATGCATTTACCCAAAAGAAAAATTTCAATTAACTTTTAAGTATTTATTCTATTCAATTTAAACATGTATTTTCCAATAAAACATCTGAAAGTGAAATTAAAAAGCAGTTATGAAAGTGAAATATAGGGACCAAACCCTGTTTTTACTGCTTAAAGCAGAAAAGGCTAAAACAGCTGAATACATGAAACAAAAATAAACAATAGAAGCTGCTGAATCACAAAAGACCCCAACAAGTCTTGTCATTCGATTAAGTTCTCTGTTTTAATAAAAACGTAAAGCAAACAATCAAGTTGAAGTCATTTTGCAGGTTGGGAGAACTTCAATATCTGTTGAAATATTTTTCATTTCGGTAAAGTAATAGGTAAATACCTACATGTATGAAGGAAAAGTGATTTTTCAATTTATTTTACACCTTGTTGTTGTTTGCTTAGTCATTATTTTCATAAAATTTAATATTTTTCAGCTGACCTACTGGCCTCCATTAGTATTGTTATTGTTTTCGTCTGCACTTACCAGAACGAGGCTCAAGCGGGGATGGACCCCTTGTGTCAATTTATGTAGGGAATAACTCAATTTTGTGAAATAATAACAAAGAATTGTTGAATTTTCTGCTTTATTTTCACAAAGCACATGCATTTGCTGGGTGTGCGAAACCGCGTACAGTGCGAAACCGGGTACACTGACTCTACATAATATGAATTAAGGCACCGCCTAGCATTGGAGATTTATCTTTTATATATCCGCTTAGAAAGAAATATTCAACGCTCATGAAAGTGAAACTTTGCTCTAAACTGTAGTTTACATTTAGTGTCATCATACCTCTTACAGAGAATATCATACTTTGCAAAATTTACGGAAGCCATGCCGGTGACGTCATTCAGCGTTCTCGCACTAGCTTTTAGAATTTTGTTTTGTTTGTTTGCACTCCACGCAGAAACTTGACGGTCTTTACACTTCTTTACTGTTTTAAAAGTGTTTTTCAGTTGCATGTACAGTTTTCATTACGAAAAAGAAGTAAAATAATCATGTTAGCGCGGTTTACGAGTTTCTATGACTGATTCGGGGTGCTCGGATGTTCATAAAGACAACCAGTCAGCGGATTTTACATAAACCGGAACCGGAAAACATCGAAAAAATTGCCTCAGTATATGCAAACAGCAAAGACGAATATCTATATACGGACGTTACCGTCTCGGGGATTTTCATCCCCTATTAACGACTGACCGACAGATCAGTGAAACAGACTCACGAAATAGCTAAAAATAAACATGGTCAGTGATGTTAGAAATCAACTTTCTGATGCTCTAAAGGCATAACTACGGAAGAGCATTAGTGCTAGGTGTACTCTCACTTAATAATAAAATTCAAAAAAAAAAAAAAAAAAAATACGACCTACCTACCTATTTTTTTGAGCATGTTACCGGAAACAAAAAAGAAAAAAATGCAGGCGTAAATATAATCCTTTCCTTAATACTGCATGAATGTAATACGAACAACTCTTATGAAAATAATATAGAACTGGGTTCTTAGACAAAAGTCAGTATTTCTCAGCAATTCTGATTGATTCTCAAATGCTTTTGAATGCTTAACTCATGATCTATTGCTTTTGAAACTGAAATAATATGGTGCGTCGAGATCTTAAGACTTAATTAAATTTATTTAGCCGATAGAAAGCAGTGTGTGAAACTTGGTAATAAAATTAAATAATCACTGGCAGGATGTTTTTGACTTCTTCATGCAGGTGTTCCACAGTGCTCCATACTTGGACTTTTTTTTGTTAATGATATCTTTCACACCATTGACCGAGGCCAATTATACAATTATGCTGATGACAACACCATTTTTTTATTCAAGGCCCAATCTGACTAAAGTACTTGATCTTCTAAACGAAGATCTGAGAACGACCCATTCACATTCGTCTTCTGTATATTTTGGATTTCCAATATTGCTATTTTTATTTTCGCAAATCTATTTTTGTTTGAACCAACCAGACAACTTGTTCGAATGTCAAAGAGTAAGAAAAATTTGCAGTTAATCCAGGGCTCGAACCCGGGACCTCTCATTTACAAAGCAAGTGCCCTACCGACTGAGCTAACCGGCTATCTGACATCTCTCAACATAAAAATTGTTGATATCAAAACCCACGGCTTTTAAAGCTTGCAGGATATTGTAAGGTAGCTTTTGATTGGCTAGCGGAAGGGTTGTCAGAACGAGGCCATGAATAGCTCGTTGTCAGATCCTATGCGTAGCGTAATAGGAGATGTACTTTAGTCAGATTGTTCAAGACCCTATTTGACAATTTAGTTAAAACATGAGAAAATCACATATTAATACTTATAGACTGGTTCTCCAGAAATCAAATGAATACAACCCAGACAAGTTTAAGGTGGTAGAAGATCTCGGCAAGGAAACACATCAGCAGAAATTTAAAACTAAATTTCATAAGACAGAATTAACATGGTTTAAAATCTAGATTTTTGGTTAAATTTTAATCACATTGTACCTAGAATATGTATGAAAGTTTCCAGACCACAACAATAAGTAGACACTTTAATAGATTAGGTAGAGTAAGTATATACTATTTTTTGTCATGTCAAACTTCAGGAACTTCCCTTTTATCTGGCAATTCTCCTCTCTATTGAATGTAACACCAGAAAAACACATAACATTCAAGAGAAAATTTAAAGCATTAAGATTCGTTTATGAAGTCTATACTAGCAGTTATGGACAGTTAACGAACAGAATAAATAATACATAAATAAACAATCCTCCAAATACTTTTGTTTGTTGGGTTTAATGTCGCACCGACATATCTATAGGTTATATGGCGACTTTCTTCCATATATAATGTAAAATGTAAATGTGGGGCGACACGTCACGCTGTTTGATATGACCAAATACATGTAGTTAATTTTATTACGCTTGTTCAAATGCCTCGAATATTCCTTCAGTTTGTAATGTCCGGTTATTAAATACTTTTTACATAAGGCTGATGTTAGAATAATCATAATAATAATGCAAGGGTTTGAATGACGGCAAAGGGGTCTCCTTTTTCTTTCGGTGTAGCTAAACCAATATGGGCGTTAGTTTTCCCACGGTTTGTAAACTAGTTATATTCCGATTTGAATGCAAGGCATTTTTAATCTACCGAACAACGTTTGTAACCGGAGTGTTCTTTGATCAAACAAGCTTTTAAAAGCTAAATAAACAGATAGGTTTGTATATAAAAAAAACTGGCATGTGATGTTTGATTTTTCCCCCGAAGCAAAACCAACAACAGTTTACCGAAAAACGATTTTTTTTGTTTGTTTATAAAACTTTGTTTAAATTAATTCAGTTACTTTATTGTCATCCCTGTAAATATATAAAACAGTAATTGTAAACCAGATAATTACGTTCATTTGATACGGAACATTTCATTCTTAAAATAGCTAAATACGCCAATTTTCGAAGTTAATTTATTGAAAATACAGTGAACTATTTTTCTACGATTTTTTTTCTACCGCTTTACACCACAAATGCCAGAAGCGCAGGAATTGTTTAAGAAAATTATACAGAGGGCGAATGTGTTCTTGAACATGTATATGCATGACAAAAAATCCTGATTTGCACTTCAGATTGCGACGACCATCTTGTTAAAAGATATTTCTGGTCTTAATCCTCTAATTAGTATAATCTTAGAGAAGCTGGACTAAACTATAAGGCGCCTGCTCCAGAATCGGGAAGCCGAAAAATTGATTCGTCGTAGACTGATAGACTGATCTTATTACCATATAGACCGGTTGTTGAGCCGCCAACCGATAAAAGAAATGCTATCATTGCCTACCTAACTGGTGCGTGGCATTAAACAATATCGATCAGAAAGTAATGCAGTTCATTGAGTTCAATTTCTGCAGGCGCCTCATACACCAATCGCAACTTGTCATTTTAATAGGATGACAAAACACTATATAACTGAAAAACACTTTTTTCGATGGGAGTATTATATTGTAAATCTGGCTAGCTCAGGACATTTCTGATTCGTTATTGTTGTGTTGAGCGACCTGTGGAGTTTCCACTTTTTCTATTCCATATCTTGCACTATCCTCCTATTTATTTAACATCACTAACAGTTAGTCTTCTGAAGGAGTCGCCCATATGTGATACCGGTGGCAACTATAAAATAAGCTTAAATACAAACAAACTTAAATTAATTTCCAACAGAAAGTACTTCTATTGAATGGTATCCAAACTTGTTTGCGAAAAAACAAAAGATCAGAAGCTTCTTTTTTTTGAAAAAAAATAATTATATAGCCTCATGTGTACTCTAAATATAGAAAACTCAAATAGTTTCAAGAAGAGCTATTGAAACATTTAATGATTCAAACCTAACCCAAATGGTCAACTTACCAACTAGAGGAAATAATATTTTAGACTTATTCCTTACTACAAATCCAACTCTAGTAAATCAGGTCAACATCATACCGGGCATCAGTGATCATAATATAGTAGAAACAAAAGTCAATACATCCGCAAGGATATGTTACCAGAAGCCTCGAAAAAATTCTCTTGTATAAAAAAGCAAATTGGCAGGAAATAAAACAGTCATTAATTGACTACCACCAGGTTATGACCAATGAAGGTAAATACTCCGCACTAAAAACAGAAGAGTTATGGGAAAATTTCTCAAATACCCTAAACAACCTTTCAGAAAAATGGATTCCATCCAAACAGTCAACTATGAGAGATCACCTTCCATGGGTCAATCAGGATATTAAGAAATTAATCAGAAGGAGGAACAGAGCTTTTAAGAAGGTTAAGAAAACTAGCTCTTCTTCTGATCGGAAGAAATTTCTAGACTTAAAGCATCTAGTGCGGAAAAAGGTCAAAGAGGCCTATAGCCAGTATCTTTAGCACATCCTAAACTTGAATAAAACTGATGCCTCACTCCCAAATAAACCAAATACTAAGAAACTGTACTCACTCATTAAACACTCGAGACAGGAATCTTCCTCTATCCCTCCCCTTAAGTATAAAAATAAACTCCATCTGGATGATCAAGCTAAGGCAACAGTACTGAACAAATAGTTTCAGTCTGTTTTTAGCCCCAAATCACCACTAAACCTCACCTCGGCGGCAAAATGAAACTAACTCCAGATGGTAATTCAGTCCCTACTATGCCAGATATTAGGATAGGCACAAATGGTATTGAGAAACTTCTCAGCAACCTGAACCCCCATAAGGCCAGTGGTCCTGACAAAATCAAGCCTATAATACTTAAACACTCCCTGTAGAACAATCCCCCATCCTTGATGTCTTATTCCAGAAATCCCTGGAGGAAGGATCACTTCCATCCCAGTGGAAATCCGCATATGTTGCCCCCATTTTTAGCTCACCTGAACAATGTAAAAAACTAGGTCACTAGGTAAAATCAAGGAAAAACCTTGTGTATGCGATAGAGGCTGTATTTTTTAATTGATCTTCATGAAATTTGGTCAGTATGATTACTTTGATAAAATCTAGGCCAAGTTTGAAAATGGGTCATCTGGGGTCAAAAACTAGATCACTAGGTCAGATCAAAGAAAAACTTTGTGTATGCGATAGAGGCTGTATTTTCCAATTGATCTTCATGAAATTTTGTCAGAATAATTACCGTGATGAAATCTAGGATGAGTTTAAAAATGGGTTATCTGAGATTAAAAACTAGGTCACTAGGTCAAATAAAAGAAAAACCTTGTGTATGCAATAGAAGCTGTATTTTTCAATTGATCTTCATGAAATTTAATCAAAATGATTGCCTTGATGAAATCTAGGCCAATTATGAATATGGGTTATCTGGGATCAAAAACTAGGACACTAGTTCAAATCAAAGAAAAACTTGTGTATGCAATAGCGGCTGCATTTTACACTGGATCTTCATGAAATTTGATCAGAACGTTTGTCTGGATGAAATCTAGGTCGAATTTGAATATGGGTCATCTAGGGTCAAAAATTAGGTCACCCGGTCAAATTAAAGAAAAACCTTGTGTACGCAATAGGGGCTGAATTTACACTGGATATATATAAAATTTGGTCAGAATAATTGCCTTAATGAAATCTAGGTCAAGTTAGAATATGGGTCATCTGTGATTAAAAACTAGGTCACTAGGTCAAATCAAAGGAAAACCTTGTGTATGCGATAGAGACTGTATTTTTCAATTGATCTTCATGAAATTTGGTCAGAATGATAGCCTTGATGAAATTAAGGTCAATTTTGAATTCGGGTCATCTGGGATTAAAAACTAGGTCGCTAGGACAAATCAAAGAAAAAGGTTTTGTATGCGATAGAGGCTGTATTTTTCAATTGAGGTTCATGAAATTTAGTCAGAATGATTGCCTTGATAAAATCTATGTCAAGTTCGAATGTAGGTTACCTTGGTTTAAAAACCAGGTCACTATGTCAAATTGAAGAAAATACTTGTTTACACTTCAAGAGACCACATTTTTTGTCCAATCTTAATGAAAATTGGTCAGAATATTTGTTTCCATGAAATCACGTTTTCAAACATGTTTACACTGTTATGATGTGTTTAGGTGAGCGGCCTAGGGCCATCTTGGCCCTCTTGTTAAAAAAGGTGATAGGTTAAATCCAGTAAATTATAGGCCAATTTCATTAACATGTGTCCTATGCAAAGTTCTTGAACACATTGTTTCCTCATCTATTGTTAAGCACTTCACCAACCATGGTATTCTTTATGACCTACAACACGGATTTAGGGGAAAAAGGTCATGCGTTTCTCAGTTAGTTATGTTAGTAAATGACCCGGTCACTTAAGTCTACAATAAGAAAGTAGATCTTATACTACTTGATTTTAGTAAGGCTTTCGACAAGGTTAGCCAAGAGAAAGTCCTTCTAAAAATGCACGAATATGGAGTCAGCGGTAACACACTAAGATGGGTCAAAGACTTCTTAGGTAATAGGATCCAATCAGTAGTCCTAAATGGCACTACCTCTGATGCCATCCCAGTATCATCAGGTGTCCAGGAGGGGTCTGTACTTGGTCCCCTGCTCTTCCTAGCTTACATAAATGACCTCCCACAAAACGTCAGTTCCAAAGTCCATCTGTTTGCAGATGACACGGCAATATATCTAACTTTGTCATTTGCATACCAATCTGTCACTCTCCAAAATGACCTATAACTTCTAGAAAAGTGGGAGTTGGAGTGGGATATGGAGTTCAACCCCTCTAAGTGTCAAGTGATCCACGCCACTAGAAGGAAACATCCTATTCCTACCCAGTATTACCTACATGGAGTCCAACTTGAATCGGTCAGCTCAGCTAAATATCTAGGCATGGATATCTCAAATGACCTATCATGGGACAATCACATAAACAGGTCAACCAAGAAAGCTAACCAAACCCTAGGGTTCTTACGAAGAAACATTAAGTTCAAATCCCAACCCATTAAGACCATTGCTTACCAGACTCTAGTCCGACCCCAGCTCGAATATGCCTCCGAGATATGGTCGCCCCACACCCAAACTCAAATTGGCCAAATTGAAAGCGTCCAAAGGAGAGCTGCCCGTTGGATCAAGACCAACTACGTACGGTCGTACTTCCAGTGTAACAGATATGCTACACTCCCTAAACCTTCATCGACTGGATTTAAGGCGTATAGATTCTAGGTTATCACTCTTCTATAAGATTCATCATGATCTGGTTGCTATCCCAATCGTAGATTACCTGACCCCAATGACCCGATGTGTCCGCTATGGCCATTCCCTAAGTTATAGGTTAATTACTGCAACCACTGACTATTACAAGTTTTCTTATTTTCCGAGAACAGTGTACCATTGGAACCAACTTCCCCCCAGTGTCGCCCACCACCATACCCTAGAGCAGTTCAGTGCCGCAGTTTGCAGCCTTGAACATGCCTCGCCCTAGTTATCCTGCAAACTCAAGTTTTAACCTTTTTATATCACCAAAGTTATTTTTAATTTCTTCCACTCTAAATTTCTATTACTATATTCTTTCTGTTTTTGATTTTGACGCGCAAATGTCTACGTTCCCGCAAGGGGTTTGACGTCAACGGAAGATAGATAGACAGATAGAGCACGTACGCTAAAAATTTAGATTTAAGTACCCGACGTGATTCTTCCGCATGCCTAAGAATGAGGTATTTGTGACCACTTGTTTGGAAAATATTTCATGCCAATAATTTGAATTATGTTCCTATAGTAAAACATGACTCATATTTAATGCATTTTTTTGTTCTTTTTCTGTAATGTGTGTGGTGAAATATCAGTCTGTATCTTAGTTTGGTTAAATTTGAAAAAGCTTAGACCATGTAACCATCAAATATTGTCATTTTTAAAAACAAGGTTCCGATAAACCAAACAGAACTGTGGAAACTACGCATGCCGATCCAGCCTCATTGAAAATCAAGCACAAGCGAGCTATTTCCGGTGAAATTGTTTTCATCGACAACCGGATTTATTTATGTAAAATGATTTCATAGCTGTTAGATCACATATATCACAATGTCGACAATAGATCTTGCAAAACAGCCACCACAAGAAAGTTCTAAAAGGTGACATTAACATAAATTATGCATTGAAACACTGAAACTGGCTGCACACTGCTTAAAAGTTCTAGCTAAAAAATTTCAGCTCAGAAATGTTTATATCCCGGCACAACCAGTTTCAACCGCTTAACAAGTTTTTTGTGCAGTTTTGGACAAATGCAAGTCCAAATCTTTGGTTTATTGTCTAACACTTTCTATCAACATAAGTGCTACAAAAGCATACAATTTAAGTTTCAAGTTTCTAACTGATCGAATCCCTGGCAGGATGATTTTGAAAGCCATCAGTAGGAAGTCATGCTGAAAATTTACAACCTAAATTCAACCACAGGTGGTATTTTCCTTCCAGCAAAATGGAACAGCACTAAACTTTTACTGTAGTTTCATTACAACATGGCAAACATAATACACCCAAAATTCAAGTCTGGCAACAAACACTAAAACCAACATGGCAGATCAATATACTGTAGGTACACTTGCCTAAATTGGCACCTAAATTACAGGGGGTAGGGTAAAGTAAATGGCAGCCAAAAGTTAGTGCATTATCTAAAGAAATATATATCATGTGCTCAATTACTCAAGAGAACCAGGGTGTCACATCTGCTACATTGATAGCTGTCACATATGACAATGTATTATATAATTGCTAAGCTTTTGACACTCCAAATATTTCAAATTGCTTAGAAAATGAAAAAAAATGTTGCAAGGACAGGCATCATGATTGCATTTTCAAAATAATTTAATAATGAGATGCTTCACAATTCTGGCAGTAAGCATGTGTTAAGCAATAAACATTTAGTGCAAAAGATATATAAATACTGATATTGGCTTAAGCAAGAATAGGTAGTAGACAAGGAAATATGCAGGTTTTTTAGTAATAAGAAAAACCTCATGAAAACATAGTACTGCTACATAAATGTAATTTATGTAATTTTCTAAGTATCAAAACTGAAGGCGAATAGGTTCCTAACATGTTCTGTCTCTGCTGTAAATAGTGAAACAATCACAACTGATAAATTTGGCTTGTAAAGATTTTTATCATACAAAGTCCTAGGCAGTCGGAAATAGGTTGTGTTTGAAAATAGGTTGTGTGGGGATATGATGTTACGGATCTCTGAGCTGAAATGAATCCCGTACTGAAGCCTAACCAGGAATTGTGCCAGAAGTCTGTCGCGCTATAATTTCATCAAGTGAAATGCAATGGACTCGCCTTTTACTTTTAAGGCAGTGGCTACGATAGTCCTAAATATAAGACCTGACATAACTCATATCACATTATAAGTTCATTTTAATTGATATTTTACAGTTTTTATTTTCCATGTTATGTCGGGTCTTAATGTTGAACTGAAATAACATATAGCACAAAAATCGCTTCAGAACTGAATTTTGATCTGAAGGTTTTTTAAAGACTTTCTGGCAAAAATGACTGAAACTGACACTTTCAGTGTGAAGAATAATCATAAATGTGCCTTATGGCAGCGATAAATGTTATATTTTACCTTATTTGTTATCAGTTATCCGATTAATTAATCCAGTATCCAGTCCGTTGAAAATCTTGAATAGTGGAACGGTAATAACCGAGGATGTTCCGGATCTAAACATGATTTGCATATTAGAATCATTTCTTGAACGAAAGTTACCTTTTCTCTATCCCAAACAGAGAAACTGTAAATGTCAATATTCTTTCTATTTTCAGAAGAGACATTTAAAATTTGTAAGGATCAAAATAGAAAATATACATTTATGATGAAAATAAATCAAAATACAATGAAAATATTTGGCGGGAAATATTTTTTCGTCTACCGCCGATCAAATTTAATTGGTACTTTCAATTTCAAAACAAGATGGTAGCACGTCAAATATAAACATTCGATGTCAAAAAGACGGAGCGTCAGTTCGTGGATAATAATGGATTATATTTGTAAATCATTTTAACCTTGCAGAATTGAAGCAAAGGTATTTTTGTTCCATCTAGGTACAAAGTTTACCGACTTTAAAATGTTTTAGAAATTGAATTTATGCTACACTTCTTTCATACTTAGCGTTTAGACGTCGAAAAAGGCTTTGATAGTAAAACTGTAAAATGTCAGAATATTGAATGTTGAACGTCAAATGACAACTTTTTCACGTCTAATTATTTGGACTATGGCTATGATTACGGGAAGCATATCGTAATTCCTAGCCTCCGATTCTAGGATTACGGAAGTTATGAAGCCGGTCAATAGCTATTCATAGCTAATGTTGATTTGTTATGCCATACCGACAGTAAATAAAATTTGTATTGTATTGTATTCCTAGACAATTTTTAGAATATAGGCTAGGATTACGGAAGTATTTAAGAGGCATCAAATGTATATTAGGACATGTATAAATGATGTTGTAACCTTACTTATTTCTCCAGCGTTTTTTTTTTCATGCCTGTCCTATTATTTCGTGTTATCGATAAGCCATTTTGGGTTAGTATAATCTTAAGTAAATGGCAGCTCGCGGAAATATTATAGAAATATGAGGGTCAAAGTTTGAAACTTTGATTTAAAAAATATTCTATACTTCAAATTTCATGAGTTGAATTTTCTTGGCATTTGTGTTTTCCACGAAGAAACAGGCTAAATCAACATACGTTTTTCTTTCCAAAACCGTACTAAATATTTTTTTCTGTTGAAAATTGGCAGAAAAACGAAGAATTATATTCTTAATAATAGCTCAAAGGATTTTAAAAAATATACTTTAAATTATATGATTTGATTTTGCCTGTCACTGAAGATTTCTGCGCACATAGAATCGGGCAAAATCAACATCCGTGTACGCGTTTTTTTTTTCATTTTTGATATTTTAAGTGAAACAAGTAAGTTCACAACATCATTTATGCATGTCTTAACATATATTTGATGCCTCTTCTCTTAAATACTTCCGTAATCCTAGCCTATCCTTAAAGGGTTGTCTAGGAATACGGAACTTCCGTAATCCTAGAATCGGAGGCTAGGATTACGGTACCGTAATCGTAGCCACTGCCTACTTTAAAATATTTCTAATCCATTTTTCTGTTGATCTGGCATAAAATAAACCATGTAACATAATTTGAACACAAGTTATACACACAAGTTTCAAATTGGTACCCCTGTCTGCAATATTTTGTCCGCCATTGCAGTTGTCACCTGATCAAGGTACCCTTCATTTTGAAAACCAGTACGGATCTGTACCTCTAGACAAGCCTGTTAGGGGTTTTCTAGGGGTACGGACCTCCATTTTTCTAGAGATTAAGGGTTATTTACATTTCAAATTTTGTTGAAAATGAAATAACAAAATTAATATTATAATAAGACTTTATCAGTGTTCACCTTAACATGCTTAAACTTGGATCTAAATGGTTTGCAGATACCAACGTTCACCCGATTGGTTACATTTTCTTTTGTTATGCTGACAAAATGGGAATGATTGCAGTTACTGTGAACTTAGCCTTGAGAATTGAATGATTTCATAATATATTTGAATTTTGCTTCTAGAATGTTAAACTTTAGCCTGCTAAATTTCTAAAATGGACTGGTCCATCATTGAATTTGGGCAGTATCATTTATTATTCCAAGGGGTGTTCATTGAAAATCTACTGAATAGTGAACAGTAGAGATAGACCCAAAAATTTTCAATGATAATAATACATTAAATAAAGTCTAGAAATTGATTTTCAAGTCCTTGAAATAACAAAAAATGATTTCATAAATGTGAAGTTTATGATAGTTTTGTTAATATCAATAACAGAAGTTTTAATTGTGATCCACAAAGAATGACAACTCTTGCCTTGGGCTAGTACTTATAAGCAGAGATATCTATTAGTTTACTTCCCTTGCAATTACACGATTGAGTGGAAAATGAAATCTGTTTTAGACATCATACTTTTTTGCACAACAAAAACATTTAGGATTTATTCATTTGTGTTTGATTTACCCCTCAAAACATGGTTCCTATGATTCTGTCAACTTACATATGGTAAAAAATTAACTTTTAGCAAGCCAATAATAAAATAAAGTACCTGTAAGTAATTATAGCGCAGATAATACAGTTTTGCTTGTATCAAAATGTCACAATAGAAGCAATTTTGTAATACAGAACACCTGGTAGGATTAGTAATGGTGCAGTTATATTAATCTCTATTTCCTATGCCTATGAACAGTGCAGACCATGATCAGACTGCATAGGTGTGCAGACTGATCTTGGTCTCCACTGGTGGCAAAGGCAAAATTACTTGCTGCCATCATGCTAAAGGTTAAACATCTCTGTTACAGTGATCAAAAGCCTTCTAAATGGCTGGATGCATACCACGACCCAGTTGCTTCCCTTTACACATTCACGCAATGTATAACACTGGCAGATATACAGGCAGATGGGGACTGGAAGCTCATCATTGCAGATCTTGGCTCTGGATCCTTCAATATGAAACTCAAAGTTTATAAAGGTAAAATACAAATTTGATAAAGACTAACTATTGAGCTGTGATTGTTTTGGGGCTTGTAACTTAAAACATTCACAATATTATTTTATAAATGTCATTGATACGGTTCACTGAGTAGGATTTTAGGGTTCCCTTTTGAGCAAATTCCCAGGCTACAAAAGATGAAATTTGTAGGTAGATCATATTTTCTAGCTACAGTTTTTTGAGACTATTTTTTAGCTCACCTGTCACAAGGTGACAAGGTGAGCTTTTGTGATCGCGTGACGTCCGTCGTCCGTCCGTGTGTCTGTCTGTAAACTTTTGCTTGTGACCACTCTAGAGGTCACATTTTTCATGAGATCTTTATGAAAGTTGGTCAGGATGTTCATCTTGATGATATCTAGGTCAGGTTTGAAACTGGGTCACATGAGGTTGAAAACTAGGTCAGTAGGTCTAAAAATAGAAAAACTTTGTGACCTCTCTAGAGGCCATACTTTTCAATGGATCTTCCTGAAAATTGGTCAGAATGTTCAACTTGATGATATCTAAGTCAAGTTCGAAACTGGGTCACATGCCTTCCAAAACTAGGTCAGTAGGTCAAATAATAGAAAAACCTTGTGACCTCTCTAGAGGCCATATTTTTCATGGGATCTGTATGAAAGTTGGTTTGAATGTTCATCTTAATAATATCTAGGTCAAGTTCGAAACTGGGTCAACTGCGGTCAAAAACTAGGTCAGTAGGTCTAAAAATAGAAAAACCTTGTGACCTCTCTAGAGGCCGTACTTTTCAGTGGATCTTCATGAAAATTGGTCAGAATATTCAACTTGATGATATCTAGATCAGGTTTGAAACTGGGTCACTTGCCTTCAAAAACTAGGTCAGTAGGTCAAATAATAGAAAAGCCTTGTGACCTCTCTAGAGGCCATATTTTTCATGGGATCTGTATGAAAGTTGGTCTGAATGTTCATCTTGATGATATCTAGGTCACGTTCGAAACTGGGTCAACTGTGGTCAAAAACTAGGTCAGTAGATCTAAAAATAGAAAAACCTTGTGACCTCTCTAGAGGCCATACTTTTCAATGGATCTTCATGAAAATTGGTCAGAATGTTCACCTTGATGATATCTAGGTCAAGTTTGAAACTGGGTCACTTGCCTTTAAAAACTAGGTCAGTAGGTCAAATAATAAAAAAATCCTTGTGACCTCTCTAGAGGCCATATTTTTCATGGGATCTGTATGAAAGTTGGTCTGAATATTCGTCTTGATGATATCTAGGTCAAGTTCGAAACTGGGTCACGTGCGGTCAAAAACTAGGTCAGTAAGTCTAAAAATAGAAAAACCTTTTGACCACTCTAGAGGCCATATTTTTCAATGGATCTTCATGAAAATTTGTCTGAATGTTCACCTTGATGATATCTAGATAAATTTTGAAACTGGGTCACGTGTGATCAAAACTAGGTCAGTAGGTATAAAAATAGAAAAAACCTTGTGACCTCTCTAGAGGCCATATTCTTCATGAGATCTTCATGAAAATGGTGAGAATGTTCACCTTGATAATATCTAGGTCAAGTTCAAAACTGGGTCATGTGCCTTCAAAAACTAGGTCATTAGGTCAGATAATAGAAAAACCTTGTGACCTCTCTAGAAGCCATATTTTTCAATGGATCTTCATGAAAATTGGGTCATGTGGAGACAGGTGAGCGATTCAGGACCATCATGGTCCTCTTGTTAAAATTATGTTAGCACTGTTTATAGCAGCAGAAAGTAAAGTGACAGTTAATAGATGGTATTCATGGAAACAAATTGCTTTTTTATAACCAACAACCTACTCAAACAAAATGAAGCAGAAATGATAAAATAAAATGGATTTATTTAATATTTGTGCTAAAGATTTGGAATACAAACATTAAAGTACTTAATTTGCATTTTGTCACTTTTCAGGGACAGACTTGATCAGTGAAAATACCATTATAGATCTACCCACTGGTGTTGTTACTTTCTATATGGATACTCACGAACCTAGAACTCCAGGTAAAATCCTTTGTTTGTTTACTTCTTTCTGCTGTATTCAGAGGTTTTATTGAAGTTGTGAAGTCAAGGGGAGTCTGGGTGTCCTCCCATTTAAGCCTTTATTTTCCTACAGGAGAAGTAGCGGAGGCATTAGATCACTAAAGCAGTGGGAAATCTGCCCTCTAGGCCTTAATGAAACACCTGTTTATTTTAAATTGTAACATATATGATTCCTTTCGTACTAGACCTCTGTCCAACTGTCATTTGTATAGCTGTTTTGGAAAACAACTCTTTTAGCTGTTGTGAACTTGTGACACCAACCGCTATCTTTTAAGCTGTTGGCAAATCTTTTCACACACAATAAAAGCTTTAATCCAGGACCTGGCTACTACATATCTTAAGATTGTTGGAAAAATACTGGAAAATCTCAGTACTGAGAGATCATTAAATTTTGGGGGCAGGAAATTTCGTAGTTTTGGCAAAAATGGCTTTGTGGATTTCTAAATTTGAACATCAAATGACTGGGAATTTTACATGTTCGTTTGGATTTACTTTTGTTGATAGACTCAACCACGAAATCCACGAAAATGTGTTCCCCAGGAAAATTAATCTTCTCACAGTGTTTTGAACAACATGTATGTTATGTTCAGAAAAAACAAGATCTTAATTTCCTGAAGAAAAGATCTCGTTATTATAAACTACATAAACATAACTGCATATATTCGGAAAACAATAAGGCTATTTAACTGTAAGAATAATTGTTTCTTGGAGAGATGTGGCACAGTAGTTATAACATTGACTTCTTATATTAGAGATTTAATACATATATATGCTTATATAGGGCCTTAAGTTCGATTTCCTGCTGTTGTTTTTTTTAAGTGGAATTCAGACTTTAATAAGCATGTGGCTCAGACTGTATAACTGAAATAAATGATTAAAAACGTGAGCAGTTCATATTAAATGTTTCAATATTTCATTTCAGCCATTGCCGTTGCATCAGGACCATTCATTTACATCTACAAGAATCTCCGTCCATATTTCAAGTTTACATTGCCACCATTAGAAGTTAATTCTGTGGAGGAAGATCTTTGGAATCAAGTTCGAGATGTATGCTTGTGTTCCTCCTAATACTGGCTCGATAGTATAGACTGTTGCATATAGATGGCCATTTTACTATTTTTGTTAAATTTAGGCTTAGTTTGATAAAATCTTACTTTATTAAATATTAAGTTTTAGTTGATTTTGAGTCAGCATGTAACTGGCCGACGTCCTGACTAACAATAATAAAATAACATAAAGTGTTGTTTAAATATTTATATTTACATTCGCCCTATTTTTTTCCATTGAAAATTATGACATTTATTTCGTATGAACAGTAAAAGGAAAGGTGCGAAATTTACCTCATTGCTGCTTATTGATAACGGGCCGCTGTTTTGACAACGTCCGCATATAGTCGGGGAGAACGTTCCTTAGAAGACGTCGCAGTTGTTCCGTCTGGTGAACAGAATGGCCGGGAAGCTGATTTTAATGTCAAATGCAACAAAATGTGTGCAATTTATAATATAATCTTGTTTACAAATGGAAAGGATATATAATGTAAATATAAGAAATGAAACTTTTTTTTCGGTGTTCATAGCGAGATTCATGTTTAATTTGCCGATCCTATTCTGTCGTTCATTTCGCATGAACACCGAAAAAATATTTCATTTCTTAAAAGAAAGTCCCCTTATAGTTATACATTTTTAGCTCGACTATTCAAAGAATAGTCTAGCTATTCTACTCACCCTAGCGTCAGCGTCACACCTTGGTTAAGTTTTTGCAGGCAAGTACATACAGCCATCAATTAAAGGCATATAGCTTTGAAACTTATTTTTTCTTTTTCTAGGTCAATTACCAACCTCTCTGGGTCAAGTTCAATAACTCTGACATGTATTTTGAGCAAATTATGGCCCCTTTTGGACTTAGAAAATTTTGCTTAAAGTTTTACATGCAAGTTACTATCTCCAAAACTAATGCAGATATTGATTTGAAACTTCACATGTGTCTTTTGGGTTATAAAACTAGTTGATAGCAGCAAGTCCCATAACTCTGACTTTCATTTTGGCCAAATTATGCCCCCTTTTGGACTTAGAAAATTCTGGTTAAAGTTTTGCGTGCAAGTACATACAGCTATTTCTAAAAGGCATATAGATTTGAAACCTAATTTTTCTTTTTCTAGATCAATTACCAACCTACCTGGGTCAAGACCCATAACTCTGACATGTATTTTGAGCAAATTATGCCCCCTTTTAGACTTAGAAAATTTTGGTTAAAGTTTTACATGCAAGTTACTATCTCCAAAACTAATGCAGATATTGATTTGAAACTTAACATGTGTCTTCAGGGTTATGAATCTAGTTGATAGCAGCAAGTCCCATAACTCTGACCTTCATTTTGGCCAAATTATGCCCCCTTTTGGACTTAAAAAATTCTGGTTAAAGTTTTGCGTGCAAGTACATACAGCTATTTCTAAAAGGCATATAGATTTAAAACTTATTTTTTCTTTTTCTATATCAATTACCAACCTCACTGGGTCAAGTCCCATAACTCTGACATGTTTTTTGAGCAAATTATGCCCCCTTTTAGACTTAGAAAATTTTGGTTGAAGTTTTACATGCAAGTTTCTATCTCCAAAACTAATGCAGATATTGAATTGAAACTTCACATGTGCCTTCGGGGTTATGAAACTAGTTGATAGCAGTAAGTCCCATAACTGATGTGCATTTTGGTCAAATTATTCCCCCTTTTGAACTTAAAACTCTTTTGATATTTAACCTTTTTGGGTAATATTTTCCTGCTTCTGGGACAATATTTCGAATAGTCGAGCTTGGCTGTCTTACGGACAGCTCTTGTTATGAATGCATTTAATATGTCTTTAGAAAATTTGAGATGGTGGGTGTAAATGTTGCTTATTAAGTTTCTGGATATTGTTTTCTAGTTTATATCAATCGATCTTTTGACAAAATATCATCAGTTTATATTGATATTGAGGATATAAACAAACTGAACTCTTCAGTGTCACAGTTAATAGTCTAGTATAGCTTATAAATCTCATACTATAATTATATACATAACATGTTTGCTTTAAATGTTTCAGGGACGTATAAATGTGTATGTTTTGAGGGAGATGTTAGAAGGAATGAGGTAAGTGTTTTCTTGTACTACGTGTACTAGATATCAAGTGCCCATCTTCCACTAAAATATTTTATCTTCAGATATTTACTTCAGTCTGTCTGCTTAGCTGAATAGGGAGAGCGCAGATCTACGTTTCGCGGGGTCGTGAGTTCGATCTCCAGGTGAGGCTATGTTCTCTGTGACGATATGATAGTAGACATTGTATCTGAAATTGTTCTCCACCTCTGATTTATGTGGGGAAGTTGGCAGTTACTTGCAGAGAACACCTTTGTACTGGTACAGAATCTAGGAGCACTGGCTGCCTGAAGTTACATAACTGAAATAATGTTGAAAAATGGTGTTAAACCTGAAACGAACAAACAAAAAACAATCAGATGTTGAAAAATCCTGTTGCTTATCTTTCTCATAAAATAATTATGTTCATCTGGATGACTTCCCATTTAAATGAAGTATTTTTGTTCACAGGGTAGATGGTACGGCATTGACTGTGAGATCACTAAGGTATCTTCAGCTGACTGATGCTGGGGACATGACTCAGTTTTGTGAGGTTTACAAAAACTCGCCATTGAAAAGACAAACTGTGGTCACTTGTCTCGGTACTCTGAAGAAATCTATGGCAGATGAGGATGCTATAAGTTGTCTTGTTTTGGGTACAGAGGACAGGTCAATCTACGTCCTAGACCCAGAGGCTTTTACTGTACTTGCAACAGTAAGTGTACACCTTGATTGATTTTATAGCCATTAAAGTGTAAGTTTGAAGACAAGAGATTTGTAAGAACTATTTGAGCCGTGCCATGAGAAAACCAACATAGTGAGTTTGCGACCAGCATGGATCCAGACCAGCCTGCGCATCCGCACAGTCTGGTCAGGATCCATGCTGTTCGCTTTTAAAGCCTACTGCAATTAGAGAAACTGTTAGCGAACAGCATGGATCCTGACCAGACTGCGCGAATGCGCAGGCTGGTCTGGATCCATGCTGGTCGCAAAGTCACTATGTTGTTTTTCCCATGACGCTACTCATTTCATGACTGTGCTGTTATATTGTGCGTCGGATTGCATGAACTGATTATGTAAAATTGAATAACCACTAACCTGAGAGGGAATACAGCTTTCACATAATCAGTGAGAGCAGTACAACTCAAAGAGTACAGTTGTGTCATTTTCCTTTTACGATATGTACATTCACTAAGATAGATTGATGTTGATTTGAATAGAACAAATCAGTTTTTAATTGTATTGAGTGATCAAAAGGCAAAGGAAAAGTATAAATTCAGAAAAGGTGGTGTTTTTACTGTTACAGTATTGAATGCAGCTCCACACATAAGTTTAACGGGTGCCATTGCAATATAATGAAATAAATACTTTCCTCCCTGTGGAAACTAGTTTTTGACAATGTTATGTGTTCTATAGCTGGCTGTTTTGTTTTCCAAACTGTTTTGAACTGGTAATTTCAGTCCATCTACTTTTCTTTTCAGATGCATTTACCGAGTGTTCCTGTGTTTCTTAGTGTAACTGGAATGTATGATGTTGAGTATAGAATAGTTGTAGCTTGTAGAAATGGGTGCATCTACACTCTTAGAAGGTATTCTTGACAGCTTAATATTGAAAGTGTGCACCATTTGGACTTTTCATTTAGTAAATTATTGCTCAGTTGTGTACATGTCGGAAACAAAGTGCACGTTCAACAGGAAGATGTTCTAAAAGATTAAATTTGCAGTTTGATTTTGACAACATTTTAGTTACAAGTTATTTCTTTGATTTTTTTATAATAAGGCAATACAATGATATCATTCAAAATTCTAAAGAACTCAAAAGGAGTTTGAAATTTTAAAATTGTTATAAAATTCAAGGCAGGTTTTAAGTTGTTAAAATCTACTCCATTGGACTATGTCCATGGTAGATTACCATCATTTGTGGCTATGACATTGGGGAAAATTGCAAGTTTGACTTCATTTGTTGCTGGATCTGTTTGAAACTTTTAAAATATCTTAAAATGGCATGCATTAACACAAACATTGGGGGAAAAATTAAAATGTTAACTTTATTTGGCAAAAGAAACAAAGGATTTTCCTATGCTAATAACATCTTGGTTTATGGTTTTGTAACTCCTGTTCATTGCTCTGTAGTTCTCAAGGTTCTATAACTTTTGTTACAGAGGAGTAGATGATCCATCAAAAGGTTGTATAGAGCTGAGCTCACAGATTGTTGGCATGGAACGTCTCAACAAAACTATCTATGTTGCTTGTATGGACCAGACTCTCAAATGTTTCACCTCTAAGGTATTTTACTAGTCTGTTGTTTAACTTAAAAATCTTCCACTTTAGACCTAAACTGTAGTCTGGCATTTCGTTTATGCTTGGTGAGAAGTAATTTTCAATGAAAAAACTATAGTGAATACATACAGAAGTTAAGTGAAACAAGTGGCTGCCCAGCATGACATAATGCTTTTAAAGAAAGCGTGTCTGCGTTATGAAGTATTCATAAAGAAATCTGGATAAAAATTATATGTAAATTAAAAAGATCCACATTGCTTAACATAAATATAGATACTCTTTTTGCCAGTATATTCTGTAGAAGTTATATATATAAAAGCGCTTAGGTACTATGAAATCATCATTTTTGTGGGTTTTGGCAAAATTGCTGTAACGAGGGGTTATAAATTTGTTTATTTCAGCTTTTAAAGATGAAATTAGTAGAAAATGTGTTTGTTCATTGGAATTTAATTTCATGGATTGAGTCAGCGATGAAATTAAATGAAAAAATGTCCCCCCCAAAAATACAATGATTTTACCGGAAATAGGTTTAGGGAAAACTCGGTTACTCCTGTCTAACTGTGTTCTTCGAATTATTGTGGAAGGTTTGTTGTTCTCAGTAAATAAATCATGACTTCTCTGCAGCTTACACAGTAGGAGAATTATAATTTTATACTCAGCATTGGTTTGGTTGAAATCCTTTATTTTGCATCATGCATTTTTCTTTTGTTATTTCCAGGGTAAGAAAATGTGGACAGTGAAGCTGCCAAAAAGCATAACAACTATAGAAGTAGTTGATTACAGACCAAAGGCTTTCAAGGCTGTGCTAGTGGCTTTATCTAACTGTGAAGTTCATGTATATAAGGTAAGTTGGTTGAAGATTGATTAATGAAGTTATAGGCTGATAACGTTATTAAAGTTTTGAAAGGCTAAAGCTAATTTGAATATATACTTGATTTATGATAGAGAGCATATTCAACATGGACATGCTGTGTCAGCATTTATTCAACTGGAGGAGGAATTTAAATTGTTTCCTCAATTCGTGGTGGCCATAGTTTTGCGATTTATGTAGCAGACTTGATATAAATTTCCCCTCACCTCATGGGTTCAAACACCCAACGTTGGATGTAGAATTCTTTTCATGCGTGCAAGCTGTCCAGCTAGCATGAGGTTAGTGCGTCTGTACTGGTGGCTTCCGTCTGCCTAAAAATAATGTCTAGATTAACACCTGTGGTTGCCTTCCACCATTACAGCAGGAAAGTCATCATATGAACAGAGTTGCCAGTGTGACTTGAAAGTCTACTACCATCAAAAAAATCACACAAGTTTAATACTTCCAGTACATGCCTGTAGATGCCATTGTAACTCCGAATTTTTTTATATGTCTCAAGATAACTAGATGGTATATTGTCTATATGATGATTTCTTGTACTATACAGGAGAAGTACCTAGTGGATATTATAAAGACAGATGATGTGGTGACAGCTATGAGATTTGGAAGGTTCGGTAGAGAAGATGGGGCTTTGGTGATGTGTACAAGCAGTAAGTCTCATTTATTTGGTAGAGTACAAAGTATAGGATTGCATACTACATTTGAGCCACGCCATGAGGAAACCAACATAGTGCATTTGTGACCAGCATGGATTCAGACCAGCCTGCGCATCCGCGCCGTCTCGTCAGGATCCATGCTGTTCGCTAACAGTTTCTCTAATTCCAAAAGGCTTTGAAAGCGAACAGCATGGATCCTGACCGGACTGCGCAGGCTGGTCTGGATCCATGCTGGTCGCAAACGCACTATGTTGGTTTTCTCATGGCGCGGCTCTTTTTACTTAAAGAAAGAAATCTTGGAGTGATTTGTCCAGATGCTTACTTTTACTTCTGTGCTTGCTTTTAATATATACAGAAAATGAAAATTTTTTGTCAGTGATACTATCATCCAAAATATAGTAAATCAGCATTGTATTGTACCTCGGCAATTATGCAAAATTTACTCAATTTAGTTTGTAGAATTCAAATTTTAGACTTTATCTCAACTAGGAAATCAACATATATGTAATTAAACTTGAATGCCTTGAAAAGACGAAAGTTTTTTTCATTTGTAGATGGTGGATTATTGATAAAGATTTTGAAACGTACAGCTGTGTTTGAAGAACGGGATCTTTCAGGAGGACCCCCTGCAGCTCAGAATGTCAAATTAAATGTTCCCAAGAAAACCAAACTGTTTGTAGACCAAACACTGAGGGAAAGGGAGAATGCAGTCAGTAAGTACAATTGGCTTCTTGTTGTTAGTGGCTGGACTTATTATTGACCTGTTCTTTATGAGACATATGAAATGTAGAAAAGTAAAATTTGCAAAAAAACTAGTAAATTTCATGCCATATTGGACAAGGTGATGTAATTTCATGAGGATAACCTGTACGTTTGTATGATCTGCACTTATACATTATCCTGCATTAATCAGAGAAATAAAAACAACAACAGTTGTTATATAAATTATAGTGTCATATATAACTTGCAGGTTATGTGAGAATAACCAATGATAACAGTACTGTGCTTAAGGTTGTCTAGCAGTATTAGTTGAAAGCAGATCACCTTTATACCTTTTTTCCCTGCAATTAGATCTATAAACCAGTATTTGCAAAGTACGGCAAATACTGGATTCTGAAGACCCTACAAGTAATGCATATTACCAGTGAGCAAGTCAACACCATGCCAGATTAAAGGTGGTTAATCATAGTCAAGACACGGAATTGTTCTAAGCTTAGGCAACTGATCATTTTCTTACACCTATTTGTGTTCACTGAGAGTTTAATATATAGTTGATTTTAATTGGAGGTATTTTTAACTGTTTGAAGTTACAACTATTGCACTCACCAATTTGTCAGTGTTGTCATATTGATTTGGTTTTAGTATGTAAGCTGGTATCGCAGTACTTACTTGTGGGAATGGATTGAAATTTCACAAACTTGTCAGGTGTGATAAGCTGACATGCATTGTGCAATTTTTATAGCTCTGTTTTGCATGTTTACCAAATTATATCCCTTTTTTACTTTGAAATTTATATTCATTCAGTAAACAAGGCAATTCAAGTGACAAGGCTATTGTCAAGCATTGCTGTTCTCATACAACTGTTGTTGAATTTTTATTTTCCTTTTCTGGTTTACCCAACAAAGAGTTATTTTAGCATAAGTATGAATTAATTAACTTACTTTGCCTAAGGAATAACATGAATATACTGGTATAACTTTTGTGTTAAATTCTTCAGAAGAAATAGTCTGCATTTTAAATACATTCATGTAGCCTTTTTTTTTCCTAAAATAAATCTTTAACAGAATATATGAAGACTGTAACATGACATAAAATGTTGCTTGAATAGATTGAACACCTTTAACCTGGGAATAAAAGTTTTGTTGTATAATCAGCACTGTCAGATACTCTTTTGGTGTTTTTGTGCATGATATAGTCTTAGATAGTCTATATAGTGTCCATTGGAAATGGTAAATGTGAATGAATGTGGGTTTTCAAATGGTATTTTGTCAGAAGTTTTACCAACTGTTAAACTTTGGAAATTTTTGTTTGTTATATTTTGCTCAGATTTGCTTTTCTTGACAACTAGCACTGAAACTTGGTTCACTTGATTTTAAATTTCTCTGTTTCTAGAAAATTGTAACATGTATGTCATACTTTTGCAGCCATGCACAGAACATTCCAGAGAGACCTGTACTTGTTGAGACTGAATACAGCCAGGGAGTATGCCAAAGCCTTAAACAACGCAATGAATCCAATATCTACAGATCCTATGGAGCCTCTGAAACTTTCAGCTCAGGTAAGCTAATCCTTAAACAATGCAATGAATCCAATATCTACTGATCCCATGTAGCCTTTAAAACTCTCAGCTTAGGTTAGGGTTTTTATCTAGTTAATGTAAATGCTAATATATTTTTCATTTCAAAATGATTGTTGATATTCATACAGAGTCAGTCTGTACCTTCAAGAAATAGTGAATAGCAAACAAAGAATATCAAGCAATTGTGTAACGATGGTGCAGACATTTTTCATACCTCAGCTAGAGTTTACCAGTAGCACACAGGGACCTGGTGTCATGCTAGTAGTAGTTAAGTTATTTGTATTCAACCCAGCCAAGGTATTTTCATATAGAAGATAAAGAAAATGGTCATGGACCACATGAATTCCAAGGTGAGCCTGGGTGCTTGAGCCATCAGTGCTCAAGTGAGTGGTCTATCACTGTTATCTGTAACCCATTTGCTTAGCTCAATAGGGAGAGCAAAGATCTATGGAGTTGGTGGGGGGGGGGGTCATGAGTTTGATACCTAGGTGCGGTGTATGTTCTCCATGATGATTATGTCAGAAGTCATATTGTTTTCCACTCTGATTCAGATTCATGTGGTAGTTACTAATACCACAGTCACACATACGGCGCTGAAAGCTACGTCTAGCTACGGACAGAAACGTAGTTATCCGTATCGATCCGTACCTGAGCCGTACTACGTTTCTATCAGTGGCTAGACGTAGCTATCCGCGCCATATGTGTGACTGAGGTATAATGGAGAACATGTATGTACTTGTACAGAATCCTGGAACACTAGTTAGATGAACTGCCCAACATTAAATATTTGTTGCCTAAAACAAACAACAGTCACTGTGTATGTAACTTAACTTTGAATCACTGAATAAAGAAAATGCAAGTTTTCCTTAATAATTGGTTGTGACATATCTTTCCTGCAGCATGCTGATTGGCCTTTGTGTTTTGACCTTTCAGGTACAAGGAATTGGACCAACTTTTAAACTGACAGTAAATCTTCAGAATACATCTTTGAGTCAAGCCTCCACAAATCTCCATATTACATTTGACTATGATGATAAACTATACAGTTTTCGAAAGACATATATTCCTGTAAGTATTTGTCATATATATGAGCCGTGCCATGAGAAAACCAACATAGTGGGTATGCGACCAGCAAGGATCCAGACCAGCCTGCGCATCCGCGCAGTCTGGTCAGGATCCATGCTGTTCGCTTTCAAAGGAATTAGAGAAACTGTTAGCAAACAGCATGGATCCTGACCAGACTGCGCGGATGCGCAGGCTGGTCTGGATCCTTGCTGGTCGCATACCCACTATGTTGGTTTTCCCATGGCACGGCTCATATGTTGAAGCTTTATTATTTTAATGATACACAAATTACAGACCCAGTTTACAAAGTTCTGTGAGTGTTGCTTGGTTTGCATCAGTCATGCTTATAGCCATTCTAGAATTAAATTCTGCTTTTAGAGGTGTTCTTGTTTAAACTTACAGCCTGTCACAATACTACTGGGTGTGGTACACCTTCTGTCTTAAATGTTTAATGTTAAGGTCTGGGCAATAGCAATAGTATTTGTGTGTGAAGTACAAAGAGTCTTTTTTTTGAAGGGTCACTTTCAGCACAAAGAAAAATTCATGTTGGCAAACATCCTATGTGATTATTCACATATTTGAATTTTGTATATTTCAGGTTCCAATGCTAGTACCTGGTCTAAATTATGCCTATGAGACTTACATTGAATGCTTGAATGATAAGGGTGTGTCAGACACTATTAAGGTAAGTCACATTGAACGTTAAAATGTTAGGCATGTTTCAGACCCTGTAATGGGACGTCACAATGTATGTTTGAATGATAACGATTAATCAGATCCTGTGAAGTTAGGTTATATTGATTGTTTGAATGATAGTGTGGTTTCAGACCCTGAAATGGTAGATCAGTCCTTTTGACCCTGAAATGGTAGATCAGTCCTTTTGAATCAGTTTGTTTCGGTCTTTACATAAATGTTGTTATACTTGACAAAAGGAATGTTAGCAGCTGAAAAATGTTTGGTGTGGAGTTCAGTGTGGATCTGTTATTTCACCATGCTACTGTTATATCCACATATTCCTACTGTTATATCCCAATATTCTTTAACAGTTTGGACTTCCTTAATTTTGTCTCCCACCACACAGTGGTGTGGGAGACTGTTGATTTAATCCAGTCTGTCACAAAGCTTGTCCGCACTCTAAGTCGAACATTTCTCATCCAATCTTCACCAAACATAACCAAAATGTGTTTGACCATAAGACCACGGCCAAGTTCGATAACTAGCCAAATCGGCCCAGGCACTTCGGAATTATGGTCCTTGAATTACCGAAAAACGCTCTGGTCTTAACACACAAAAGGACCCCTATGCTACTAATCATTAGTAGTATAGGGGTCCTTTTGTGTGTCCTTTATGTTCACTCTAAGTCCAGTCTTCACCAAACTTGAACAAAATGTGTTTGTCTATAAGTCCTTGGTCAAGCTCGATAACTAGCCAAATGTCCTAGGCACTTCGGAATTATGGCCCTTGAATTACAGAAAATCGGCCTTTTTACTCTTGTCCGCACTCTAAGTCGAACAGTTCTCATCCGATCTTCACCAAACTTGAACCAAATGTTTTTGACCATAACTCTTCGGCCAAGTTCATTAACTTGCCAAATCGCCCAAGGCACTTCAGAATTATGACCCTTGAATTACCCAAAATCAGCCTTTTTACTCTTCAAAGGTATATTTGTAGTGAGTAAACAGTATATCCTTAGGACGCCGGGCACATTTTTAGCTCACCTGTCACATAGTGACAAGGTGAGCTTTTGTGATCACCCTTCATCCGTCGTCCGTCATCTGTGCATGCATGCGTCGGTCCGTCCGTGCGTCCGTCAACAATTTCTTGTCTGTACGATAGTGCTTTCATTATTGATTTTATTTTAACCAAACTTGCACACAACTTGTATCACCATAAGATGTCGGTTCCTTTCTTGAACTGGCCAGATCCCATTATGGGTTCCAGAGTTATGGCCCCTGAAAGGGCCAGAATTAGCTATTTTGACCTTGTCTGCACAATAGCAGCTTCATTTATGATTTTATTTTAACCAAACTTGCACACAACTTGTATCACCATAAGATCTTGGTTCCTTTCTTGAACTGGTGAGATTCCATTATGGGTACCAGAGTTATGGCTCCTGAAAGGGCCAGAATTAGCTATTTTGACCTTGTCTGCACAATAGCAGCTTCATTTATGATTTGAATTTAATCAAACTTGCACAAAACTTGTGTCACCATAAGATCTCGGTTCCTTTCTTGAACCGGCCAGATCCCTTAATGGGGCCCAGAGTTATGACCCCTGAATGGGCCAAAATTAGCTATTTTGACCTTGTCTGTACAATAGCAGCTACATTTATGATTTGATTTTAACCAAACTTGTACACAACTTGTATCACCACAAGATCTTGCTTCCTTTCTTAAACTGGCCAGATTCCTTCTTGGGTTCAAGAGTTATGGCCCCTTAAAGGTCCAAAATCGGCTATTTTGGCTTTTGCAGCCATATAGAGACTTCATTTATGGTTTTATTTGATACAAACTTCCAAAATATCTTGAACAACAATAAATCTTGGATTCCATGACAAATTAGATCCAGTCATAGGTTCCAGAGTTATTTTATATCTGATTACCTCCCCTGATTGTAATCAAAATGGATTTATATCAGTAAGTACTAGTACTTATTTGAAATTTCATTATTGTTATTAGCTGGACTGAGACAATCAGGGTAGATAACTATGGACTGATTTTATGTCAAATTACCTCCCTTTATTTCAAATTAAAATGGGTATATCTCCGTAACTAATGATGATACTGATCTGAAATTTCATTTATGCCAACATATTTATTTGGCAGATCCTTCTTTTGTTCACTTACAATATTGTTTTTTTTTTAATTACTTTCCTTTTACATTACTATAAATAGCTTATTTTAGTAACTTTTTTATTATTGGCCAGAGGGAAAAACCGAGACCACTTTTCTGTGGTACAACATGGATGGTACCTCCAATTTTTAGGTGTTTTTTGACATATCTATACCTTGTAAGAATTTTTTTCTTCTTTTTGGTTAAATTTCTTCCCTTTGTTGTTCCTGTCCTTTGGATTTAGATATTTTTTCTGAGGACCTTCTTGTCCTCAAGTGCAATGATAACAGGTGAGCGATATAGGGCCATCATGGCCCTCTTGTTATGCAATCTGGCCAGGCATATGTATGTTTTTGACAGCACAGAAAATGACGTCACTCGACCTTCAGCTATTTCCGGAAGTAAAGAAAATGAAAGTAGACATGCAAAACTTGAAAAAGAAAGTCGCCTTTGGATTTGTCGATAGTCAGGGGTCACGCGCAGGGGTCACCCCGTCAAAATGTATGCGCGTGGACTTCTTTTTTTTTTTTTCTTTTTTTTTTTTGCTCATGGGGAGTCAATTTTCAGCATTTTCTAACAATTTGAAAATACCTGGGCTTTAGCACGACATGTCAGCTTTTCATCTACGAAAAAATATTTGAACTCGAAGTAAACACAAATCTTACAGGGGTCCGTAATGGAGCAAGGGTACATAGAGATTTTTGGAACTTTGTCAAATCGCTCAAAAGATCCTTTTTGATGTTGTCTGAAAGTGTCAGTATAAGCCTCGGGTGTAAGATATTTCCGTATTTGAGAGGTGCAGACCTAGACATTTCAGAAATATTTTCAAAATGAATTTCGTTTAGTAAATGTTGATTCTACGGAAGCGTGAAAGGCACATCAGACGCTAATACGTTTTATCACGTTACAGGTGTGGAAAGGTTATAAAGACTGACTTACTATTTAGATGATTAGGCAGTTGTGGGAGACATGCGCTTTTCTCAAAAGCAGCCCTAGTTTCTCTCAATTTCATTACAATACCATTCATATTATTCACTATTCTAAAGATCTCCAAGCCTTTTTAAGATTTGATTTTATTGTAAGACAGTAAGTTTCAGCCAATCTGGGCTGAAATATTTTTAGTTGCAATTTTAACTAAGCTTTTACCTAGATCCAAAATGATTATTTAAAAAAGTTTCCTGGTGGAGGAATTTTTGTACTGAAATTACATTTTTGTCCATAGGATAAAAATGATTCTTAAAAATCTAAAAACAGTTCCTTCTGACCTGTAGAATGATTTATAAGATGTATCTGGATCTTTTTTATGCCCCCACTTTGGGGGGGGCATATAGATTTGCTCTTGTCCGTCCGTCCTTCCGTCTGTCCATCCGTCCGTCCTTCCGAAAATGTTGTGTCGCGCGTAGCTCTGAAAGTATTTGACGTAGAGTCACAAAACTTTACAGGAATGTTGGTCAGCATTTGTAGTTGTGCACCTGGGGTTTCGCGTCCGGATTCATTCAGTCATGTAGAAGTTATGGCCCCTGACTTTGTAAAAATTGGTCATTTTAATGTTGTGTGGTGCCTAGCTCTGAAAGTATATGACCTAGAGTCACAAAACTTTACAGGCATGTTGGTCAGCATGTGTAGTTGTGCACCTGGGGTTTCGCGTCCGGATTAATCCAGACATGTAGGAGTTATGGCCCCTGACTTAGTAAAAAATTGGTCATTTTAATGTTGTGTCGCGCATAGCTCCAGAAGTATTTGACCTAGAATCACCAAAGTTTACAGGAATGTTGGTCAGCATGTGTAGTTGTGCACCTGGGGTTTCGCGTCCGGATTCATTCAGTCGTGTAGCAGTTATGGCCGCTGACTTTGTAAAAATTGGTCATTTTAATGTTGTGTCGTGCCTAGCTCCAAAAGTATATGACCTAGAGTCACAAAACTTTACAGGCATGTTGGTCAGCATGTGTAGTTGTGCACCTGTGGTTTCACGTCCGGATTCATCCAGTCATGTAGGAGTTATGGCCCCTGACTTAGTAAAAAATTGGTCATTTTAATGGTGTGTCGCGCATAGCCCCAAAAGTATTTGACCTAGAATCACCAAAGTTTACAGGAATGTTGGTCAGCATGTGTAGTTGTGCACCTGGGGTTTCACATCCGGATTCATTCAGTATTGTAGGAGTTCTGGCCCCTGACTAATGTCCTGTAGTGGGGGCATCTGTGTCCCATGGACACATTTCTAGTTTAAAATAAAGAAACAAATTTGTAAAAAATTATTACTGATTTTGTGGATCAAACAGTGACCAAGCGAATATAAATATGACTTTGAAGTCCTATTTATAGAATAAACGCTATGATATAGGTCTAAACCTTTATTTGTTAATTGTTTCCCTAGTCATTTTGATGTCAGAATAAATTTGTGAATGTAGTTATTTATCTGTATATTAATGTATTTCAGGTGTATGTGTTAAAGGATAACAAAAGTGTTCCAATCATCACAGGAGTAATCAGCATGCCTGTCAGTGAGACACTGGTTGTTGTTTAACATTCACTGATGGATTTTAGTGTTTGTAATGAACATCAAAGTGATATTTAGAAGTATCTGTGATTGTTTTGCCATCTTAGTTTTGGGAATTGATAAGCTAAATGAATTTCTTGCTAAGTGTGGTACCAATTTTGTTGAAAAAGAAAAACTGTAGTCTAACATGCATGTGTAAGTTTCACATCAAATTATTTTCTGAAGTAAATGAAATTCTAATTTTATATTTATATGCAGCAGTGAGAACATGCTCTTTTGCAGTGTGTTAAGCTTCTTCAGTTTTGATTTTCATGGGTATTTCAAGTACAGCTTCTTAGTATATTTTTATGCCCCCCTTCGAAGAAGGTGGGGTATATTGTTTTGCAGATGTCTGTCGGTCGGTCGGTCAGTAGGTAGGCCGGTCTGTCTGTCCGTAGACTAATCCGTTTCCGGATGATAACTCAAGAATGCTTTGGCCTAGGATCATGAAAGTTAATAGGGAGGTTGATCATGACCAGCAGATGACCCCTATTGATTTTGAGGTTAGTAGGTCAGATGTCAAGGTCACAGTGACCCAGAACAGTTAAAATGGTTTCCGGATGATAACATGAGAACGCTTGGGCCTAGGATCATAAAAGTTGATAGGTAGGTTGGGTCATGACCAGCCGATGACCCCTATTGATTTTGAGGTCAGTAGAATAAAGGTCAAGGTCACAGTGACCTGGAACAGTTAAACCGTTTCCAGGCGATAACTTGAGAACACTTGAGCCTAGCATCATGAAAATTGATAAGGAGGTTGGTCATGAACAGCAGATGACCACTATTGATTTTGAGGCCAGTAGGTCAAAGTTCAAGTTCACAGTAAAATGGAACAGTTGAACCTTTTCCGGACGATATTTGAGAACACTTGGGCCTAGGATCACGAAACTTTATAGGGTTATTGATCATGACCAGCAGATGACCCCTGTTGATTTTGAGGTCAAAAGTCAGGGTCACAGTGACCAGGAACAGTTAAACCATTTCCAGATGATAACTTGAGAATGATTGGGCCTAAGATGACGAAACTTAATAGGGAGGTTGATCATGACCAGCAGATGACCCCTATTGATTTTGAGGTCAGTAGGTCAAAGGTCAAGGTCATGTTGACCCAGAACAGTAGAACAGTGCACAGCGACCATCTCATTTTTGTTCCTTGTGCAAGTACCGAATGCATCAAGTGGGGCATTTCCTGTTCTACGAGCTCTTGTTAATACTGATTTTACATTTCATATTTTTTTTTTACAAAATCTTATTCTTTGAATAGGACTTGATAGTTTTGAATGTTTTGGAAAATTGAACTCGAATTCATTTCATTAGCATCAAACGTTCATTCATTTATCAAAAGACCTTATATAACAAAAGTATCATGTTTTGTATAATTGAAAAGTAGTCACTCATACATTTTAGCTGTTGTTAAAGATGTTGTGATGTTTTTAGATTCTCCGTCCATCTGTATCTATTTAATAATTATGATCTTTTTGAATAATAAATATTTATTGATGTGTTTGTGTCTTGTTTATTCTTATCTGAACTTCTTCATACACAGTAGTTGTAATATGGCTAAGTCCAAAAAAAGGGCATATCTAAAACAATAATAATCGGACGTAAGTCCAGACACTTTGCGCATGTCCAATTCACGTTGTTTCATTTGAATGATAACTGTAAGGGAAGTTGAGTACACAAGAAATTCGTAATGACAGACCAACGTGAACACTATGTGTCTCCCAGGTCTTCGACAATGGGGGCATAAAAAGAGGGATACGTTTGTCAGTATGATAATAAGTTACGTAACTAAAGTCATACTCTTGAAATTATGACTACAAAGACGGCTCAAATCCTCTGTTTACTGCTGGTATGAACTCGTCATATATATATGTGACAACAGGCCTACCTCTATCCTTTTCAATATACAGAATCTTTGAATGTGGTCGTGAGAAAATATAACGCCATTTAAATGTATTAATGTATATTAAAAAATTATGATGCAATTATTAATAATCAACAAATTAAAATGGCACTCTTCATTCAGTGACCGTGGAACTCAGTCTTTCCGTTCCTGAAATAGACAAAAAGTAAGTGAAAAAAATGTAAGAAGGCGAAAAACTAGGTTTATCCAAATATTTCATCCAATATTGATATGTTACATCCAGAGTTGCAGTAATACAACTATGTAATAGCAATGCTAACGGTAAGATCCGTAAAATACTGCTCTTGTCAGGATATAACCTGATAATAAGTTTTCACAAGCTGAGACAAATTCGTTCAAAACAACGTTTTATATACATGCACTGACTTCAAACGCAACAAAAGTAAATTTTATGAACTAACCATGCAGTATGCAGCTCACTTTCACAGTACACCCTCATGATGCCAAAAGCTGAACCATACTCTTCATTGCCCCCATCAAGGTTAACAGGGGACTGTTGTAAATCTGGCATATCAATGTCGGGTTGGCCTGGCTTTGCAAGATCGTCGAATCTGGGCAAATTGTCAACACCGATCTCTTCAATAATGGCATAATTGCTGTTCTGTTCCATTTTCTTATTTTCGGTGTTCTTTTCAATCATTTCTTCTCCATTTGATCTACCACCGACATCTGACTTGTCGTCATAATTACTTTTCTCTGATGAACTGGTTTTAAATTCATATCTCGCCGTATCATACAGACTGATTATATCCCGTTTCATCTCCTCGTCATACTCTGCTTCTTTGTGACTCATTACCTTTTGGACTTTCTCGAGCTCTCTGATGTTACCAATGTCACTTTGGTCACTTTGTTTCTTTACTTGTCCCACCTTTATCATTTCTGAATTCAGACTATTTCCCGGTTTCTCCAATTGTGACTCTTCTTGTCCAGTATCACCACCTTTAGGAAGCAAATGATCTCTTCGTGTGTCAGTAGATGCTTCAACTCGATTGGACTGCTTTGTAACTTCATCAATCATTCTAATAACCATACTTTTAATATCATCTACATTCTCGTCAAAAGATGCGTCATTTTCCCACCCGTCACCATATTCATTATCACGATTATTATCATCATCGCTGTTTCCGTCGTCTTGACTATTGTCATCACATTCTAATTTTGTCGTGACAGTCCTTTCGTCTTGAAAGACTTCTCTTAATTTTCTACCTTCTTTGTTTTTGGCTTCTTTATTCGACCAAACAACTTCCCTTTCCATTCTATAGTGTGGTTCACAACCATGTACACCGAAAGTACACACGCTTGGGTTGAACTTTCTGGTAACTACCATCATCTTTGGTGGTGTCGGTGGCTTTGGTGGCCCTGAAATTGAAAAGATGAATAAAATAAATCATATATTATATAGAGACCTACGTCTGACCAAGGTTTTAGAATTTACAATTTTTTGTGGAAAAAGATCATGCGTATTTCAAAGATTTTTCTCTTATGATATCTCACGTCCTAGCAAACATTTCTATACTGCAGTATGTAACATGCTAGACGCAATGATGAGACATCGCCAGTCTTAAGCAGATTTTCTCTAAAAATCTCTAAATAGAACATCAGTCTAAAAAACGAGTCAAGTATTTTTTTTTTCATATAGCGGCATGCGACATGCTGTCATTCTCTTTACCAGTATACAATAGATGTACTGTAAGATTTCACACAAAAAAATTTGTTTTTCTTCCCATTGATCAATTTGTTCTTTTTGTCATTTTTTGTGTGTAATGAAATAAATCTCGCATACGCTTTAGAGTTATAGCAGGACCTGTAAACCCTTGAAAAATAATGTCAACCTTGAGTGTCGCCTCGGTAGACATAATATTTCTTCACAATATCCACTATCACATGTGATATTTATATAACTACTAAGATTATAATTATTCTCGATCCTTTCATTTCCATAATTAAAAAGAATATTACTTTTATAATTTTCCCCAAAAAAAAAAAAAAAAAAAATGAATTGTTTCAATTTATGTTTGCAAAATAGTGAACTGTTATCTTTTTGTATTAAGAATAACGATATTGTAACACATTATCAACAACATTTTCATTTGGTTGCATGGGTACAGGACTAGTGAATACTAAGCAGGAAGGATGGAGGTATAGTTGTGTTAAAATAAACAAATAATTATTTTTTTGGTTTCTATTTCAGTGTGCCTTCTCTGTTTAAACCTTAAACATAGTATATTTTGTACTTCTATTTGTTATTAACATTTTTGACTAACAGGTGCAGATAAAGAGAGTTATATTCAGGTATAAGCGGACCCGCGTGCGATACCGTAGCTCTTTTAGGGATTTTCAATGTGCTTGGTGTAAAGCACCGATACACGAAATGTCCTCTTTCCTGGGTAAACCCAGAAGCGGTTTTTAGTTGAATGGAAGACATATCCACATTATGAAGTACATATATACTTTGTCACGATGCACTCACTACATGTTTTGGTATATATATCTTACACCTATTTTTTTTTATATTATTAACATATTTATAGATCCATATCATACTCCATATTATCGTTAACAACGAATAAATTTCATTATATATATTTTACTTAAACTGTCCGTTGTTATGGCGATTTTTGGACAGCAATTTTAGTTACCATAACCTTTCAATGCAAGAAAAAATCTTATCACTTACTGTAATGGATAGTGAACAACAGGTTTGGTTTATACCAACTATCTCTTGGATCTGTCATATTTTGCTCTGCGTAAAAATTCCGAAACATTGTCTGTGTGTGTTTGTATTCTGTTAGACTGAATCGTTGCTAGCGACGCTATGAAAACGTTAACGTCAATGACGTTGTTTTACTGTTGACGTAACAAAGTAAACGTCACGATGTTAGAATAGTATGTAGGTTGAGTAACGCTATTACTAACAAACTTCTAAAAAAGATTTGTTCGTGCTGTAGCGGGATGTGATTTGAATTAAAAATAAATTGTACAAGAAGGCCGAAACATCAACACTAGGACATTTAGTAAACAGATAAATGAATGTCTCAGACTTTGAATAGGTCCGTTCATCAAGAAAAACGGGATGCGAATTATAACATATCTACTTCATGCAATAATTTGAGTTACCAAATATCTGTAACAAAAATAAAAGCTAAATTGTTCAACCAGTAGATCAGCATTCAGTGTAATCGTAGATCAATATTAAAACAAGAGCCATTTTGGACATGGCCACCTAAGAAAATGTTTCGTGTGAAAGGTGGCAAAAAGACGTAGTGAATCGTATATAATATAAAATAATACTAGTATGTTAGTTACAGGAAAAAATGTTACCAATAACTACTGTATTATGGTTTATACACATTACAGTTACTCATAATGTCCTGTTATAACGGAATTATCTGCATAAATTTGCTTCGAGCAAAAGAGCAAAAAGTGTTGTAAAATTAGATAAAGGAGATAATTCAAATTACTTTTTGTACACTGCACTTCACCTTAATGTCCTAATACTTTGTATATGATATGGATATGAAATGGAATTATAGGAACGAAATATAGGAAAAATGAGAAAAAGCTTGATAGTAATTCAACATTGTGCCGATCGTATGCCCTAGCGGCGACGACGTATCTTTCAAATGTCTGCCCTATCAACTGTCGATGGTACGTGCTATGCCTACCATGGTGATAACGGGTAACGGGGAATCAGGGTTCGATTCCGGAGAGGGGGAGGATGTCGCAGGGTCATTTGTCTGTATATATCCTATATGAATTACTATCAAGCTTTTTCTCATTTTTCCTATATTTCGTTCCTATAATTCCATTTCATATCCATTATACATCCACATAAATATCATTTTCTGATATCATTAACTAACATGTTGTTTAACCACGGTGACGGGCCTCAATTTGAATGTATTGATATCACCGCCAATTTCCGCCACACACGCAGACAGCAAATGTAATATTTTACCAAGAGAGACAAAGATTCAAGTCTTCACTTCAAAATCTATTCTGGCTGTGCGCATGCGTGGCGGAAATTGGCGGTGATATCAATACATTCAAATTGAGACCCGTCACCGTGGTTAAACAACATGTTAGTTAATGATGTCAGAAAATGATATTTATGTGGATGTATAATGGATATGAAATGGAATTATAGGAACGAAATATAGGAAAAATGAGAAAAAGCTTGATAGTAATTCATATAGGATATATACAGACAAATGACCCTGCGACAGCAGTTTGAATAAATTTTCAGTTATAAGTTGGTCAAGTAAATTTAATAAAGGGAAATAATTGATTCTAGATAAGAGAGAGTGTTCTTGTACTTTGCACTGTCTCTCTGTTCTTTGTCAATGTGTGAAGTATTAACAAAAATCCTTTTAAAACGTTTTTGAATTATACGGACAAAGTGTTACAGTAAATCAAATGCAAATGTAATGGGAGATGATTAAAAAAAGTAAGCAAGATAGAGTTAGAGTTCGTGTACACTGAATTTTCTTTCAATATTTTCTGCCATTGCATGAAGCTTTAAAAGGTTTGAGTTACGCTCCGGACAAAAGTGTTACGAGTAAATCAAGTAAAGGGATATAATTCAAAATGTATGCAGCATAGAAAACTATCATTCTTACACACTGCACTTTCTCTCAATACCCTCTATCTAAAAATGCTCCGGACAAAAGTGTCAAGCGAAAACAAATAAAGGGAGATGAGCAAGATTTAATCATAGTGCTTATACCTGCATTTTCTCTTATTGTTCTTTATCACCATGCGAAGTTTTAACAATAGTCCTGCTACGCTCCGACGCACGGACAGACAGACGGATGTTCCTACATATGGGTATTTATTTGGCTACTCATTTGTTCTCTCTATTGTTCTTTTAGCCACGTAAAAGAGAAAAATAGCCACATAAAAGCCTTATGGAATGAATGGCATCAAAGAAAAAGTACAGTTTCCTATTGTTCCTATAGCCACCTAAGTATGCAAATGTGGGGTCGGACAGACGGGCAGACATAGACCATTACCATATCCCATTCACTTTATGGCGACGTATATATGTAAAGTCCAGGTCACAAATCAACATTCAAATGTCATGAACAACACGGGCATCCATCTCGGTAGAACCATCAGTTATAGCAAAACTATACTAGTTTCAGGACTTTGAATGGCCCAATCTAGGTGTTTGATAAGAATAATAACATTTTCACAATTTACAAAAAGGGATGGAGTTCTGACTGAAATTGATTGCGTGTTCTAGATAATTTTTTATCAACGTTTGATGCAAAGGTGAAAAAACATATCATCCGAGTTCTTTTAGCAAGCCCTTCCTGATGGTTCTTTTTTGCTTTAGACCTCGTATATATATGGCATTAGTTCGTAATTAGATAATTTCTTATCGGAGTCACAGGTTGATAAGCAGTATACACTGAAAAGTTTTGTATAAACTTTCGATACAGTCGCATAGTTGTAAATAAGATGGCTTCTCTCTATATATATTGCTTACAGTTTATTTTTCTTTCACTTCTGTCTTCGAGGATTTCCGGCTCTGTCATTAAACAAACGCATGTGAGTACGGAAAATGTAACAGCACAGTTCTGTCCCTACATGTGCACCATTGCAGACCACACTTTCTGCTACCCACCACCATGTCCTCCACCGCCTTGCGGGGATCCAGCTAAATACCAACCAATGGATTGCTGTGACTGGTGCCCTAATGGTGAGTATATACTCCTTTACGCAACCCTGAACTTTTACATAATTGTCTTTTCCATCGTAATTCGGGGATTGTGCCACTCTATATTTTTGCCGACCATTTTGTCCAAAGGAGTAAAGAGGATAACATCCCATTACCACCAGGTAAACGACTTCTCAAACAGGTGTACTTCTGGAATACAACTTTCATTTTTAAATTTTACAAACACTTCCTATGGCAGATGGACCGGTGTCCAAATGACAAGTACCTATTTCATTTATTTCTTGCATAAATACAAGGGAGGGACAGGACGAGGGTAGGGCGGGGAAGCCGGTACATATATCATTACAAGCACATCGACATCTTTAATGCGCTTTGATGTGTTCCAAATGGACATCTTTAATGCGCTTTGATGTGTTCCAAATGGACATCTTTAATGCGCTTTGATGTGTTCCAAATGGACATCTTTAATGTGCTTTGATGTGTTCCAAATGGAATATAACGTCTATTATCCGAAAAGTTAATAACCGAGAGGACAAGGTCTTTCTTACGGGTAATGTCTCGAAGCACATTTAGATGTCACGCTGAAACGTTCGATTGCATATATTTTACATTTTTATACTTTGCATTCAAGACATTGTAAAGTAATGTAAGAGCATGTATTTTTTGTACTATATAAATGCAAATAAGATACATTTCCTCACATGTGTAGAGTTTTTGTTTCAGTGGTATCACTTATTCATTTGTCGTGCTTTTGCAAATGAAAATAAACTACAGCAGGGTTGTTACATTTTTGAAAGTTAGCAGAATAATTTCGGGTTCTGATAAATGCGAAGACGGGCTTTTTGTCTGTGGATCAATTTGAAACCTGAAAATTATTTTGTAATCTTTAAAGAAAACAACGCCACAATTTTACATTAATCTCATTTTTTAAAGATATTCTAATGGGCAAGGATTTTCCAATGTAAATTTATTTTCCAATTGAAATCGAAATGATTCAGTAATCTTTATTTACTTCTACCCCTGGATACCTGTAGAATACTGTTAGGCTTCCACATGGATGTTGCGCAATAACGAAGAAATTCACGAAAAAAAGTGCTACGTTATTTCTGGGTAACCAGTAGGCATGGGAAAGCTGTGTTTCCATAGTAAAACATTTTTTGATCCAGTTTTAATTGTTTCTGTAAATAACATTCAACTCATGCTGACTAAATGTAAAAGGAAATTATTAGCACAGGAGAGTTGTAATAACATTTACTTTTTCCGCAGGTGAAAACTGTCCGGCTTCAGATGGAAGCATGATACCGCTTCACCACTGGAAAATTGTGCAAGGCAAAAACTGCACGTGCAAATATGCTCCGACATATCTGGTGTGCGTTTGAGATGTGCTGTTTGGACTGAGTTTATTTGCACAAACTGTCTATTGTAAACATTTGTCATCTTTTCATCACCTAATTTGTTATTAACTACATTTACGTGTATGTAAAACTCATGATAAAAGTCTGTAGATAGTTACCAAGTGCATGCTATTAAAAGTGAAAGTTGTTCCTACAAAGGATATGTTAATATGTAGAGCAACTTGATACGTTTCAGCGCATGCGCACGTGTTAGCTTTCTCGTTCGCTCGTACATCGCGTGCAGATGCGAAGAAAACATATTCTCCACGTCCCTGCTTAAATCGTTAGCTGAACATTGGGTCTGCAATGGCGATATCGTTGTCAGTACTCTTGGATTATTTTGTTATAGAGCTCTAAAATACCAGCACTTGATTAGCTGATTTTGAGCATGGTCTTAAAATGGCAAAAATGCATTTAGAGGCTGGCTTTGATATCTGTGGAGCTGACCAATGTGGAATACTAGTAGGTCAACATTCATTGCAAATTATCATAAAGGTTATCAGCTTAAACATATATATTCTTATCTTGGTAACCTACAAACACGTCCTAAAACCCAGCCTTTGGAACATAAAGTAAAAACTATGGCAAAACACATCACTAGTGTATTAGTGTGCTTCTTTTACATGGAACTTTCTTTGTTTTTATTGTCAACCGCTGTTGAAGAAAGCGAATTACCGACAGTAAGTACAAAGAATATAACAGCGCACTACTGTCCGTTCCCATGCACTGTGGGTAATCAGACATTATGTTACCCTCCTCCATGTCCACCACCGGGTTGCATTGATCCGGCAAAGTACAAACCCACTGACTGCTGCGACTACTGTCCAAATGGTAAGATCTTTT